>NC_082394.1:18880013-18894554 GCF_031168955.1 Gadus macrocephalus | reverse complement strand
ATCTCCGGGGAGGACACCATGGGATACGCAATCTCTGCATAGCGGTCCAACGGGGCCAGAACTGAAGGATAAGAAACATTCACATTATCCAACAACAAAAATAGATGATGTGGATTGTTGAGGTTTCATTAGTAACAGTTTACCGTTTAGGGTCTTCAGGAATTGGTTCATGCTAGATACCGATTCTGCCACCAGAGGGCATATCTGCAATGCAAAAGAGCACACATTGGGTCTTTTAATCGCAGGAATGTTTAGATTGATGGATAGAAATAATGTGTGTAATACTATCTTCTGCAACACAACAATTACATTTCCAGAAACAAATCTGCAACAAAAACCCTTTGCCTTTTTGCCAAGGGCAACAAAACTTGTGACTTCTAATTGAATAACATCCAGTTTACATTGGATCAAAAGGCACCATACATCACCCCTTTATGAGTTTTACTTGAAATACACGTACTGTCCCTTTTATGAAAGAGTATAGGAGACCACAATAAAACAATGTTCTCACCTGTTTCTGCAATGAGCTGCGCAATCCTTTTTCAATAAAGCGGGTGAAAAGATTGTACAGCCAGCTTAAAAAAACACATTGTCCGAATGATTAACAGAAGCATCACAAAAGTAGATCCATCCTCTTTTATCTCCCTGCCTGGGAAGTATAGGAGGTGGTTGGTCCTAACCGGCAATGTGTCAGACAGGATGACTCCACAATGATGGACTGGCAACACCTACAGCCAATGCTGGCCCCCCAATGACCCCCATTACTGCTTGGGTGTGTCGGGTTTGGTCTGAGAACTTGCATGAACATGGAACAGAACACCTCCATGATTCAAACCAGTGGCCCCAAGCTAGAGGTCATTTCTATTCCCTATCCATTCAGTTTGTTTCAGCGAATGCTAGTTTCCTCATTAACTCAGAATGAATTCCAGTCAATTCATTCACAGGTCCTTAATGGACACATAGGGGTTGGGCAACTTGCTCAGGGACACCAAAAATTACCTGCAGAAATTTGGGATGGAACCTGCTACCTTTTCAGCTGGGAGCCAAACACCCTCAAACCACTGCCCTACCCTGGCCCTGCAATCCAAAAATCACAACACAACCGAGTCACCGTTGTGTTTACTGAGAAGTGTTCTCACCTGGCACCTCCGTGGAACTTGATGCTAACCCCCCCTAGTGTGGTGGCGCAGCTGGCCATCGCCACGGCCGGGCGGCCCGTCTCGTCGCTGCGGAGGGAGATACTGGTGGTGATGCTCAGGGACTTGATGGCCAGGTCGAAGGAGCCACTGTCCTTTCTGTTCAGAACCAGGGGGGGGGGGGGGGGGAGAGCAAAAGAGATTCATCATGTTGTTGAGAGGATATTAAAATGAGGGGAAGGATATTCCTTTCACAGATTAGAGGATCGTAAAGTGTAGCGACTGCTTATTATCCCTTGCTTAACAAGGGTTGCATTTCTTTGGCCGGATGAGATGAGGGTAAAGGAAAGTCTAGCATCCGGTGGCCTTGACCCCCTGACAAGAGGTCCTGGGTTGCTTGAATCATCAACCTTTAGGCTTATAAGAGCATGATGCCCTAACCGTTACATCAATGAGTGTATCTAATATTTACCTTTATCTTAAATAGAAGAGACCAGACAAATGACAATATGTGGCTGTTTACGGCTGCAGTTGTCCTACTTACATGAATCTCAAGTACTTCACCCTCCACTTCCCATGGAGGCTGAGAAAGGCGTTAGTGATGGTCAGGGTGAAGCCCGTCCCTGGCACCAGACCTATTGCCGAGCTGGGTAGACCCAGCTTCACAATACGCATTCTGAATTACACCGGAAGAAAAGGGGAAAATAACTGCCTTTGTCGCATAACAAAACTATATCGTAACGTATAGTGGAACTGTAGGGTGAGGGGGGGTGGTTTGAGATTGATTAAGTGATAAAAGGCTATACAAATACAACAGATAGTGTAGGTCTTAGTCTCTCATCAATGAATGAAAAAATTATTCTGATTCTAATCAAATCAAAGACATAAACAAAGTTAAGTGAACGTGGCAATGTCACGCAGTGAAGTTGGTGTAGTGGGTGCAGAGGTATGAGCTTCCTTGTCTTACTCGGTCAAACTGTAGTGCACCTTGCCGATGGGATCTACCCGCTCTGTCCCCGAGATATCTGGCACCTTGATGGTCATCAGTTTCTCTTGCAGAGATGCCACAAAAAGTTCTCTGCCTGGAAATGGAAAGGAATACAAAGTGTGTAGAGGTAATGTTGTGTACAGTTAAACAGGAATAAGTGTAACAATTGTAGGGGGAAAATAGCTTTTTCATAAACAGCGAAGATGATGACTGGAACCCACCGAAATCAAGTCCTTTCTGTGTCAGTTTGACCTTGACCCCCGCATTGGCGCTCAGGGCAAGCGGGATGAGAGCCAGCAGAGCCAGCCATCGCCATGGGAACATCTTGAGCTCTGACACGCAGAGAAAAGAATACAGCATCAATAGAGAACAAGAGTACAGCAGGGAGAGCACTATGCACTGCTGCGTTCTGTATCTACATATTGATGGATTTGAAGGCTCCTGTTGTGGAAGCTGACACTGAAGGTGTGCTTAATGTAAGTTTACGTTCTGATTGAATGGTAAATCCTGTATATTGTTTATTGTTGTTTTTATTCATGTCTTTAAATGTGTGAACAATTCTGTATAGCAGCCAATTTTGCATAAAACATGATGAAAAAATAATAATTGGGGTTTAACAGTGTTTGAGTGGATCTTGGGGGTCCTCACCAAAACAATACGGCGGATGTTCATGCAAAGCCTGCATAGAAGCAGTCTCTCAGGACTACTAATTTGGTCACATGACCCATGACAAGCCAGAAGACCAACCGCCATTTTATTAAATTAATGTAGATTAAAGTCAGCTGGAAAAAGACAGCTTATTCATTCATCCCGCTGCCGTTTGGGTATTTCCGTAACTCTATTTGACCATTCCACTCGTGTGCAGAAAATAGCAGTTTGAAAGTTGAGCCTATAACTTTTTGCGGTTTCACACAGACGGGCACAAGACCATCAAGGTTCATGAAATACTTGTTTGTTGCTCAAATTTCACTTAAACAAGTTTGAATAAAAATGTAAATGGATGAGTTTCTTCAACATAGCCACTGTGCATATCATTCTGTTGATTGTTGAGATCTTTGAGGCCAACAGGTTTCATTGTGAATGAACTAAAGTATGCAGTGAGGCTACTCAGAAAATATGATCTGGAGTGTAAACTATGAGAAAACATTCAGGCACAAATTAAAGATACAGTCTATTATTGCATGAACCATAAAATAAAAGCCATTTTATATACTACTATTCAGATAATGTAGTTGCAAAGAGGTGTAACCTTGGGGCAACTTTGGAAATCACAGAACTGATCTGGGTGTGTAAACTTTGAAAACGTTTTGTAACAGATGAAAGCTTGTTTATATTTTGACCTTTACCATTAAATGCCATTTTATTTACTACTATTGAGAAAATATACATACTTAACAAACATACTATGCATAAATCCCATGCAAGTATCTATATGACATTAAATGTTGAAGCTAGGAAACATTTATTCTATTCATTTCTGAAAGACATAGCTAGTCAACAAAACAATGTTGCTTTCTAGAACAAATTACTAAGTCATTTTCATACCAACACTCCTGAACCTCCACAACATCAATCCAGAAAAAATGAGTGTGGTTTAAATATAGAGCCGGTAAGGCAGTGATTACCTGAACCAGACGCAGATTCTCTCTGAGTGGTCGTTCCTGATGTGTAACTCTGGTCTGCAGGCAGGCCGTGTGAATGGAGTCATAGACGCTGAAGGCACACGGTCATCAATTTACTTTCAACCAGGAAGTGAGTGCAGCCGTAGCACAGAATGGTGGACACTCCCATGTGTAAGCGAGACAATGAGTCCTACTTCTGCTTTATTAAAGAGAAGGTGAAGTACACTCAATGTACTGAATGTACCAACAGTGGATCTTCCCCATTCGTCTACCCACGAGTTAGAGCCTATTATTGTGCAGTGTTTTCCCCTTTTTTCGAATTCACGATAAATTGAAGCCAAGCGGCCGAGATGAGTTTTCTCAGAAGGGTGGCTGGCGTCTCCCTTAGGGATAGGGTGAGAAGCTTAGCCATCCGTGAGGAACTCGGATTAGAGCCGCTGCTCCTTTACTTAGAAAGGAGTCAGCTGAGGTGGTTCGGGCATCTGGTAAGGATGCCCACTGGGCCCCTGCTTGGGAGGTGTTTCAGGCACGTCCAGTTGGGGACTCTCCAGTAGATGGAGAGATTATATCTCAACACTGGCCTGGGAACGCCTCGGGATCCCCCCGTCAGAGCTGGTCAATGTGGCCCGGGAAAGGGAAGTCTGGGGCCCCCTGCTTGAGCTGCTCCCCCCGCGACCCGACCCCGGATAAGCGGACGAAGATGAGATGAGAGACGATAAATTGATGGACTCTACCTTGGACAATGAATATATCTTCTCTTGACATGCATTATACATTATGCATTGTCCTTAATTTGATGCAATCAAATATTGAACTGCATTCTCCCAGACCCTTTGGGAGATTGGAGAAAAATCAATGAATACCAAAGTTTGGCTTCACCTTAAACATTGATGAGGTTGATGCATGAGGTCACCTGAAAAGAAAGGAAGAGCAAGAGGCTATGTTTTTAAGGTTGGCATCACCTGTATTCTGGTGTTTTATTAATTTATTTCTCACAGCACTATACACATCATATCATCTTGTCTGCTAACCTTCCTTCTTCGCATATTCCGATTTTTAAAATGCAAATACTGTCTTAGATTCGGAGCATGGGTATCTCCTTTTCAGCTTCAAAGAAATCCAACAACCGTATTCTTTGTTTCAAAATTGTTTCACAAATGTAGTTTGTACCCAATACGCTGAATGAACTTACAAACATCATGCAAATAGGATATACTTTTTTATTGAATCCCATATTTTTTAAGATTTTAAGATTTTTCAGAATTTTGTTTTAGGCCTAAAAGTAACCTGCTTGTTTGTAAGTCCACTTAAACCTCTTCAAAAAACAGCAGATGGATCGCTATTCTGAGAAAGTCTCATAATGTAGTTTGACCCTTTTGTGGTTTTGGTTTTAGTTTCATGACTTCACGTTGCTTCTTCATTTCTTGTGTGTGTGGAAAACATTTTGAAACGTTGCTGTGAAGCTGAGATTTCCAATGTTTCATCTTAATATCATGAAATCTCAATCAGTAAAGACCTAGTCAGCCTTGCATTTGTAACTGCATAGCTACACACATTGTGTTGCAGGCCACCTAAAACCAATTGATCTGAAAGGTCTTTCAGATGGATGGATTTGGTGTTGACCAATGTGTCCCTCTCACATACACAAACACACACACACACACACACACACACACACACACACACACACACACACACGTATATATATATATATATATATATATATATATATATATATATATATATATGTGTAGATATGTATATATATGTGTGTGTGTGTGTGTGTGTGTGTGTGTGTGAGAGAGACACCTTGGTCAACACCAAATCCACATATATATATATGTGTGTGTGTGTGTGTGTGTGTGTGTGTGTGTGTGTGTGTGTGTGTGTGCGCGTGGATACAGAGAAATGAATAGAAAGAGAACCAGCTCAATACTCCCACCGGGGCTACTATCACATACAGTTCCACAACATAACCTAGCCTCACTCTAATGTGTGATAGTCTAATCAAAAGAGAGGATGTTTTAAACTGCAGATCTGTGGGGGTTCTGAGATGTCCCTCGACATTCTGGATCAGTCACTGAAGGAGGTTGCAGGCGATGGTAAATAATGGGGAATAGAGGAAGTTAAACGGGAGGCGTCTGCTGGAATGGTAGCAGCGTGTGTCATTTATTGATTTGCCTTTAGCTCCTCTTCTTCTGAGACTGAATATAGAGCTGCCTCTGGAGGAACCTGCTGAATATTAATCGGGCATTACGGGCAGCCCAACGCGAACTGACGAAAATGGAGAGGTAAAGAGAGAGAGAGAGAGAGAGAGAGAGAGAGAGAGAGAGAGAGAGAGAGAGAGAGAGAGAGAGAGAACGCGCACGAGAGCGACAGAGTGTGAATACATAATTCCTTTTATTGTCATTGCACAGAGTACAGCTGAATTGTGTCAGAATGGAGCATTCCCACACATCGAACAGCAATTAAAAAAAAGAGAAAATCATTCGACCAATTTAAGGTGCTTATATGTAAGCAGAATCAGACCTTGCTGTAACCTATACAACAATAACATATACAACAATATAACAATATGATAGCAGCTGAAAAATAGGGAGCTGAGGGAGGGAGAGATGTAGAGAGGGAGAGATGTAGAGAGGGAGAGATGGAGGGAGGGAGAGAGGGAGAGATGGAGGGAGGGAGAGATGGAGTGAGGGAGAGATGGAGGGAGGGAGAGTGGGAGAGATGGAGGGAGGGAGAGTGGGAGAGATGGAGAGAGGGAGAAATGGAGAGATGGAGGGAGGGAGAGATGGAGGGCGGGAGGTGCAATGGTAGAAGAGAGAGAAAGAGGGAGATTGAGGGTGGGCAAACTCAAGCATAGCGGCGGAGGAGTTTGTGGTGTGATAAGAGAGGGAAACAACTCAGAAGAAAAACATCTTAAAAATAAACAGAAGGAGAGAGAGAGAAGGAAAAGGAGAACAGAAGAGAAAGACGGAGAGTGGCCGACCTCGTGGGAAAAAGCAGTGTTTTACAGTGTGAGGGGGCTGATGTTATGAGGTCTTCTGCTGCCTGAGTATTATATACTCTAAACATCGGGGCTCTGCAGTTTGACCAGTTTAGGTTCTTCCAGTTGATGTTGTGTTTATTTACAGGAACTGGCTACTCTACAACTGGAAGTTGGGGATATTTGTACAAAGTTTTGATCTTGTTTTGTGTTTGGAGTACGATCCCATCGGGGAGGCACAGGAGTTGTTGTGGTGTAGTGGAGACTGTGGAGCTCGAGATGAATGGTGTAGTGTTTAGAGAGGCATGAAAAGGAGCTATGTTGCCCAGAGACAAGGACTATCTGTAGGCTCCCTGCATCATGCAGCTGTGATGCTGGGCCCACATCCATGGCCTCTGCTCCATCCAACCGTCTGCCCATCAACCATCCATCCACTACATCTGTCCAGCCATCCGCATCTCCATCCATCCATCCATCCATCCAGCCCTCCCTCCATCTGTTCCTCCATCCAGTACATCTGTCCATACATGTATCCACGCATACATCTGTCCATCAATCTCTCCATCCATCTATCCATCCATCCATCTGTCCATCCACCTGTCCATCCATCTATCCATCCATCCATCTGTCCATCTATGTGTTCATCTCTCCTTCCCTCCATCAATTGTTTTTACAGTTTTTTTCAATTGCTTAAGCATGATTTTCAAAACAGGGCCCGTTTTTTCAAAAAACTAAACACAATTAGCACAACCACACACACACAATCATATGAACAACTCAGACCCTTTGCAAAATGAAACACTCTCGTCAAGACTATACACACATTTATGAAAACCATATTTTGTCACTATATGAAACACACATGCTTCAAATGCCTTAATTCTATCGGAACCAGTTAAACAGTGCTGTTACGAACACTTTTAGCAATTCTCAGTGATTAGAGTACTGTTTATGAAGTACACATCCATCGAAACGTCCTTATGACAGATGCCTGATGATTTATATCTGCTAAGATCTGGCTTAACTCTTAGTCCAGCCTCCCTCAGCGTCAATCCATGGTTCAGGACATGGTCGATCAGGGTTGCGAATTTAATTTGATAAATTTGGTCCTGTGTATTTGTGTGCATGCAAGTTAATGTGTAGGTTTGTGTGTAGGTGTGTAGGTGTGCATGTGTGTGTGTGTGTGTGTGTGTGTGTGTGTGTGTGTGTGCATACAAGTGTGTGCATGTGTTTAGTTTTGTGTCAACGTGTGTGTGTGTGTGTATGTGTGTGACTGCACTGAGCGGTGTGTGCATGTGTGTTGCTGTGCGTCTAAGTGTGTGTGCAAGCCTTTGTTTGAGTGTGTGTGTGTGTGTGTATGTGTGCCTGCGTGCATGTGTGCATCCCTGTACTGAGAGAGAGAGAGAGAGAGAGAAGAGAGAGAGAGAGAGAGAGAGAGAGAGAGAGAGAGAGAGAGAGAGAGAGAGAGAGAGAGAGAGAGAGAGAGAGCACAAGAGAGTTAATTTCGTTCTCTTCTTCTTCTTCGAGCACATTCTCCTCCTGTTTAAGGTCTTCATCTTCCTCCACCTCTACGTCTGGCTGGGCCTCCGCCTCTTCCTCTCCCTGTACCTCCTTCTTCTCCTCCGTGGATTTCCCCTCTCACCCTCACTATTCTTCTGACTCCCCCCATTTTGGTTACAGTAAAGGCAGGTGAACTATACAAACTGTATTTGTATAGCGCTTGAACTGATTGGTGTGTCCACAACAATCGTAAAGAACAGTTTTTTACGATTGCACTAACACTAAAATCAAAAGTATCACACAATTATCCAACGAATACACTCAAGAAGCAAAACCTTGGCCCCAATGCACCACTATAAGCACAATGTCAGCCTCACACCTTTTGCAAAGCAATACGTAAAAAGAGATTTGAAAACACTAAACACACTTGCATACATTAGACACATTTGTATATCAGGATGACACTTCCTTGCAATTACAAAGCTCTGACTGTCAAATGGTACGCAAGAGGTACGCAAACACATGCTTGCTCACAGTTTTTTTCAATGCTTAAGCAGGGCCTGTTTTTTTTACCACACACAATCAGCAGGACACCTCAGACCCTTTGCAAAATGAAACACACACTTTGTCTCCATATGAAACACACACGTTTCAAATGGCTTAATCCTGTCTGAACCAGTTAAAAACTGCTTATTTAGTTGTCTGAGAACATCAATGACAAGACCAGCAATTACTATGTCTTCCTCTTCCTTGCTGATGCTTGATACCCGGCCAGATTCCTTTCCAAACAAAGCATATGAGTGCCTACAGATCGGAAATAGCAACAATTTCACGGTACCCAACTCTTGCAGTAGACGGACCTCATGACAGGCATGGTAACCATGTACTATTATTGTGGAAAACACGGCTGCTATCCGATGCAATAGCATGGCGGTCGAATGGTGTTGTCAATGTTCTTTTGTCCATGTCAATGACGTCTACAATTCTAACACATTTCAGTGAAGGTTCAGTGGAGGCTGATGACTTATGGATTACAGGCTCCATAAAATGTACATTAGTCCTTAACTGGCCCACTCTAACGACTACCTTGTGATTTGGCGCTGTGTTTCTACTCTTGTCTTCGTTTCGTTTACCGTAGAGATATCATTAGGAGGAATCCCTTCCCTGCCGTTTCAATTCTGTTTCTCTGCCACAAATATTTATTTTAGCTCCAATTTGTATTCCCCGTAGTAACCCTGAATATAGCACACCATTTCAGATTCAACATGTTGAAAGTTCCACGTTGAATTGGACAGTTGGAATATATTCACTATTCCTGTGTGGATAATAATATATTCTAAGAAGATTAGAATCCATTTTCTGTCGTAAAAACCTCCGGTGCAAACACTGCCCTTAGGTCCACAAAGAAACTAATAATAGCACACTCTATGTGACACGCGCACACTTACGCCGCTGTCGTGGGTTGCACTGTTGCTCTATTATGTTGCATCAAATGTTACATCAGTCATATAATATAAACTGCATTTTGAGAGAATATTAACACTTTATAAAGAAGATTTCATTTCAGTTTCACATAGACTCCTTAACATATATTTCGTGCCACATTTGCCTCTGTTGTATAGTGCCACCATGAGTGCAGAACATGAATTCCTATTGCTACTTCCTACGCTCTATCAAATCATCCAACTAACCTGGAGAAACGAGTTACTCCAGTTGAGTTGTAAGCTTTCATAGTTCATAGTGTTGTTGAGTGTTATTAATTATTATTATTATTCATGTTTAACCTGTTTTCCTTTTATTCCTAGTCTGTTTTATAGTTTTGAATGATGACTATATGCTCTGTAAGGTGACCTTGGGTGTCTTGAAAGGCGCCTCTAAATTAAATGTATTATTATTATTATTATTATAGTTTCAAGCCTTCTACCTGTTATTAATATAATTCACATCACAAACATAATTTCACCTTCAAGCCCAGAACCTGTGTATGAGAATGTATTCTCAGGCTTAGTCTCTGATCCAGTTTGGTACACTTAATCCCATGGTCACGCATGCTTGCGCGTGACCTAAACAAGATGAATGAAGATATGAAACAAGATTAATCTAGCGCACATATACTGGAGACTGTTATTATTTGGATAATGGGTCTATTTACTGCTTTTATAGACATCGTGGGCGGGTTGGTGGCAGAAGCAGTGGTGGAAAATGTCTATCATAGTTTATACCCTTCCAAAAGCAGTTCAGATGATCACTATCAAACCTTTCTTAAGTATTTAGGAATATCAAACTATACAATCATCCAAACTTTAATTGTACTAACTAGAGCATATGCACACATTTACAAATTGATTTTGAACTGGAGTACTTTCATGCATTTCTTTCCATCACCGGGCATCAGTAAATGCAATGTTTTCTAAATAAATGCAAGTTATTGAAAAATAGATGCTGCAGTCCCACAGAGTCTTGCCATAAGTTTGGTTTGTACCCAACAATATATTTCTTCAATGTTGCAACCGACATAAGTGAAGATTACATTTGGAAGAAGGTTTATTATATATTATTATTTATTTAAAAAAAATACATTGCATTTGGTGCACGACTATGGCCCAGTAGGGACCAGCCTTACCCCATTAAATATCAATCATAGGCCAGTTAGCACAACCTCATAGCAATGTTACTGCATTATTGATGCATTATTACCATCAGTCAGTACATTAGCACAAGCAGGCCAATAAGAGCCCTTGTATATTGTGCCGGTTTCATTTTTCTCTTTGCTAGACCCTTTGCTAGACCCTAAGCCAGATAGAGCAGAACGTATAAGCTGCCACTTATCACATGCTTTCTCTTGATTTGTGCACCAGACAACGTCCATACCAGCCCTTCATCATCACTTGTGTTGAGCCTATAGAAATCATGCTGCCCGGGCTGGGTGTGGCGCCGTTGTGGCAGACAAGTCTCCATCATATTTCAAATATCTCCGTCATGACATGGGGCAGGGCAACCGGAGCGAATGGTGTTGATGGATCCTTAATGTCCTGTCACTTCTGAGTGATGTCAAGCACCACATCCAATCAAAGGACAAAAACTGCTGGTACCACTTTACCATCAGTGAACCAGTTCAGATTAACACCAGGAACCATTAACATGAGTTTTTTATTTTTTATTTTATTTTTTTATTATTTAACATAAGCACATGGGGTAGGGTTAGGGTTAGTGAGTCTGTGTTTGCTTCATCCTAACCCTATTACATAATGTATAAATGAATACCTTAGTTAACATGAACACCATTAACTTAGTTAACACAATCTCTCTTAGTATACATGAACCATTTTTCAATTATTAATAATTAGCTAAACTATCTGTTGGTTCATTTTTGGTTGATGCTTATTATTGCATTAACTAATGCTAATTGAGTACCCTTATTGTAAAGTGTCACTAAATACTTTACGAAAGGTCTACCATTAAAATCAAACACATCAAATAAATTTCTAATAATCTAAACATGAATGCATCATCAATTAAAGCTTCAGTCCTAATGACAAAGAAAACCTACAAGTGATAAACAATTGCATGAGTCAATAGTTGCTCTCTACTCTGATGTGACCTTGGTAGGGTGTATCTTCCCATGGAGAGGACGGGGGTGTGGCTGTTGTTACGGTGGCCACATGCTGCAGTACCGGCCCACGGGGAGGGGTCCGGCAGGGTGGGCTTCCTGCTCGACCGCACCGCTCTGCACTGCTGCTCCTAAGTGCTCTGGGAGTGTCCGGGCCGCAGGGCTGGCTGGAACCGGCCAGGGGAGCCAGGAGCAGAGGGGCCCTTTATATAGGCCCACCGAGAGACGCAGAAGGTTGCTATGGATCTCAATGCATGAGAACCATGAGACACAATCAAAACACAATTTAAGCCAATTGAATCACAGCAAAGTGGGGGAGAGCCAGAATCGCTGACGACAGCTTTAGAAATCGTAAACACAAGAGGACACTATTACGTCTGCTGTTATTGTGTTGCTGTACTTCTCACGGAGATTATTTTTAATAACGTTTTGCGAACAGTTTTAATATAATTATCAGTATATAATTATCATATAATGACTGATAGGAAAAATCTGCTGTTGGATTGCTACCAGACACTTCCCTTCCAGTTCACAACTGTTGACATATCTTATATTTCAGCTGTCTGGTCACACCCATCACCCTCTGAAACATCTTGCCACACAAACCCTCCATGCCCAACAGTTCATACTGCATACATTTTGAACATACTATGATGATATGAACAGGTGTGGACAAATGTTCATAATGGGGTCCACTGAAGGCTAGTGTGACCCCGGGTCCCCTTTGACAGTCCCTAGTTGTGCGTGCCTATCCCTGGCTTGAGCTGTACCCGGAAATGTCCCCATTTTTTAAATAATATATTTGAATTGATTTTGAAAAGGCAACTTTTGTTTCTTCCATATGAAAATGTATTTCTAGACAGCTGGTAATTGTTATTGTGTCTATCTGATGGGCTGTTATGTGAACTATATAGCTATTTAGGGGATTATATAATGACTTTATATGATAAGCAGGCATGACCGATCATAAACGATAGCAAATACAATATTGAATGATACCCTATTTGTAAAGCATACTATTTTGTACTGGTATATCACAGCTTTAAACATATAATTTTTGACTACATTACTACATAAACCATGATAGGCAAAACATGAACATATCCCTTTCTTTTGTGTCATCTTATTTATTTATTTTACATTTTTGGTGTATGAAATGCCGTTTTCATTTCTGAAATCTGGTCACCTTACTGTAGGCGCAAGCTTTCCAGATGGTCTTGAAATTGCTGTAGATGACAGATAGGGGACAGTATTCTGCCAAATCTTACCATTGCCAACCTCCAATCGTTCAAACCTTCAAAGGTTATCCAATACCTGCCATCTCCTGAGCTCAGAACGCATTATGAAATGCATATGGTGCAATTTAAACAAAATAAAACAAAACTAGGAATTCATATGTTGTGAGAGTGTTTATGTTTGAATGCATGGGTTCATCGTTATAGTTCTATGTAGCTCTTGGCCTCCCTGCTGTTTTGGTTTATGTCATCAGTGTCGGTTGAGGTCATCCTTATGGATGTAGCCAATAGGGAGCGAGGAGAGCCGCCTAGTCCCAGGCCCCATGTCAGCCAGGAAGTGAGGCGGTTTGGGGAGGAAGAAGGAGGGGGGGGCGACAGGATGCCGGAGCTCTCCTTTGAGTCTTTTCAAAAGCGCTGTGAATCACTTTTTTACGTTGGCCCGCTCTGCCTTGCTCCACTCCAGCCGCTTGCACACGCATATACACACACACACACACAGACACACAGACACACACACACACACACACACACACACACACACACACACACACACACACACACACACACACACACACACACACACACACACACACACACACACACACACACACACACACACACACACACACACACACACACACACACACACACACAAACAGGGAGAGGAAAACAGACTGTTGGGGTGTGACTGTGTTGTACACTAACGATTGAGCTGACTTTAAAATGGATGCAGTGAGGATTAACAGAAGGGAAAGGCTGTGGAACTTTTGTCGGGTACACAACAAAGAAGAATGTCACCTCGTCAATGGAAACTCCACACGCAAAATTACCTCCCGATAAAGAATGACAAGTCATCCACTCCATTGTTGTCATTGTCAATGTAAACCTAAACTGGTCCTTCAACAGATTAATGAATGTGTATATGTACATTTTGAATGTATGTTGAAAGCCTTGAGTTGTGATCTTGGTTCATATTGTCTGGACAGCATCCCACCGTTCCTGTCATGTATCCTGCGTTCCTTTTAAGTTTATTGTCAAAAAGATACATGTAATGAAAGAGTAGGTAGGAGTTGAAAAGTGATTCCAGTTCCATGTCATTAAGGAGTGGGTAGGGGTAAGGGCATCTTGCTCCTACAGGTAGGTTAAAGAGTATGGGGATAGAACCTAGTATCTTTCAAACACCAGAACCACTAGGCTATCATCCCTTGCCCATCACTCAGGTGGACTCCCTCTGAGATGGTCAACATCATCAGGGGACCATGCAGGCTTGGGTTGAACCCACATTGAACCCCCCCCCCCCCCCCCCCCCCCTTACATAGATATATAGGATGACAACCTGCCAGCTGACCCAGGGTGTCGAGCGAGGACGTTTGATGTGTGCGTGCGTTCGTTATTCGTATTTTCAGTGTGTCTGTGTGTTCGTGTGTGATCTATAGAGGATGACAGCACCAGCAGACAGCTGAC
>NC_082394.1:18872513-18875013 GCF_031168955.1 Gadus macrocephalus | reverse complement strand
GGGAATGATTCAGAGGAGAGCTCGTCATGTTTAGTTTTTTTCTTTTCCGGAGACGTGTTGCTTCATATCTTCGCCTCACAGCTGTGTTACAGTGACCGGTCACATAGCATGTTACACACACACACACATGCACTCACGCGTGCACAACACGCTCACACGCTCACACACACACACACACAGGCCTCAAGCGTGCACAAACACGCTCACACAAACACACACACACACACACACACACACACACACACACACACACACACACACACACACACACACACACACACACACACACACACACACACACACACACACACACACACATACTTATCAGTAACACCTGTAAGTGCACATCGTTTGTCAGGTTTCAACACCAGGAGAGTGAACTGACTTTATTTTCTATTATTCTAATGTAAATAGTCTTTCCGTTGGGTACGTGTGTTGACCTGATAACACGCTTGAAAGAGACTCAAGACTAACAATGGCTGCTTTCTACTGAAAAACTTGTGCTTTCTACTGAAAAACTTGGGACTGATAATAGGCGATTCTTTTCCCAAATGTGTCCACATTACACGGTACATTGACGTGTGCGTGTTTGTACGTGAAACGACAGCAGTTGGATTTGCTGCGGCTTCTCTTGAGTTTTAAATCCGTTATGCTTTTAGATTGAAATAACTTTGAGTCTTTTAGACCGAAATGCACATTTAGGCCTGAATACTCTTAGATGGGATATTATTTGATTCATTAACCACTGATTACAGAAGTAATCAGCCTGATGGCAGGTCTCCTACTGATTAGGAAAGGTATTGTACTGATTAGGAAAGGTTTTTGTGCCTGATTACATGTCTCTTCTCCTCATCTTCTCCACTTTTTCCAGCTGAAGTATGATTGGTTGTCAGTGTTAAAGGGAGGGGTGTCTCTCCATCAAGTTACAGCGCTGGCATCGCAGGGTTCACTGCCTCCATTAGGATCGCGTATAGCTGAGATTACGAGCATCGCCACCCGACACTTGGTGTTTATGCTACGCGTTTGTGTGTGTGTGTGTGCGTGTGTTTTGTTACTTTCTCTCAAGACTAAGCTCCACTGTTGCTGCCTGCTCTGTCATCTCAAAGCTTTAGTTTAGCGCTTTGAAGTGTGAGTACTTTTTTTCACTGAGGGCTTCAAGCTTTTTTTCCCCCCCCACACACACACAAACACACACACACACACACACACACACACACACACACACACACACACACACACACACATACACACACACACACACACACACACACACACACACACACACACACACACACACACACACACACACACACACACACACACACACACACACACACACACACACACACACACACACACACTCAAATGTGCAATAACACACATGAAGATACGTCAACCCAAAACATACACATGCATGCGCAGACTTTGCAGATTGATTGCGTCATTGTTGCCATGCTGTTTGTGAATAAAGTAATGTAACCCTACTAACAACACAGTTATTTCACCGGCCACTTTCTCCCATCAGCCAGAATAATAATCGGTATCTGTACATTTCTTGAAGCATGATGGTGCATGTTTCTGTGACTCATTGTGTTCTCCTGTGTGTGTGTGTGTGTGTGTGTGTGTGTGTGTGTGTGTGTGTGTGTGTGTTTGTGTGTGTGTGTGTGTGTGTGTGTGTGTGTGTGTGTGTGTTTGTGCGTGTGTAGGTGTGTGTGTAGGTGTGTGTTCTGCCTTGTTTGTGTGTGTGTGTGCGTGCATGTCTTGGTGACTGCTTCCATGTGTGTGTGTGCTTCTGTTTGTGTATGAGTGCGTGTGTTTGTGTGTGTTTTTGTGTGTTTTCTCCTGTGTTCGTCAGTGTCTGAGTGTGTGTGATCTCTGTGTGTGTGTGTGTGTGTGTGTGTGTGTGTGTGTGTGTGTGTGTGTGTGTGTGTGTGTGTGTGTGTGTGTGAGAGGGGAGGAGTCATGGAGCACTTAGTGAGCGCTGCAGCTTTGGCCGCCTCATCCTGACGATCGCAATGAGTCAGCAGCTTCCCCCCCTCCCCTACCCCACCCACACCCACTCCTCAGATTAATTTATCTTCTCTCTCTCTCTCTCTCTCTCTCTCTCTCTCTCTCTCTCTCTCTCTCTCTCTCTTCAACGCCTCCTCTCTCTCTCTCTCTCTCTCTCTCTCTCTCTCTCTCTTTCTCTCTCTCCCTCTCTCTCTCTCTCTCTCTTTCTTTCTCTCCATCTCCTCCTCCTCTCCCTCTATATACACCCTCCTCCCTCTCGTATTTATTTCAATACACTCTCTCTTTACTCCCCCCCTCGCTCTTTCTCTCTCCTCTCTCTCGATACATCCTTCTCTCTCTCTCTTCATGTCTGTCATTCAATTCAATTCAAAGGGATATATTGTCATGCAAAGCGTACATTGACATTATATTCTCTCTCTATCTCTTTATATCTTCCATTTGTCTCCTGTTATATATCTGGCTGTAATTTATCTCTTTCTTTGTATCATTA
>NC_082394.1:18798588-18872413 GCF_031168955.1 Gadus macrocephalus | reverse complement strand
CATTCTCCTCATTGGAGACGACTGAATAGCACGAGACCCTGCCACACACAACTCCCAGTCATCCAACAAATGAGCTGCATGTTGCGGGCTATTTTAGCGAGAAACACTCAAAGTGTTTAGGCTGGTTACTGGGCCTGATAGGAGTTACGGAGACTGAAGCGTTTAGTGTCTGCCGTGGACTCCAGGTTCGACAGTGTTTGTGCAACGTGTGAGTGGTGTCCATGATGTCTGTACTCAAATAAGCAGCGATGAGCTCCCTGCAATTCCTCCCGACACTGATGGGATAAACACAGAGAAGGCCCCTGCAGCTTCCCTTCACACTCACGGATGAATCCTAATAAGAGATGAATGGCTCTACACAAACGGCAAAGTGGAGACCGAGAACCTGTGTTTCTCTCTCCTCTGACCGTCGCTCTGTCTCTCCCCATCACCTCTCTCTCTCTCTGACGTCGCTCTGTCTCTCCTCTCTCTCTCTCTCTCTCTCTGTCTGACTGTGAGCGTCTCTCCCTCTCTCTCTCTCTCTGACCGTCGCTCTCCTCTCCCTCTCCCTCTCTCTCTCTCCCTCTCTCCTCTCTCTCTTTCTGCTGTCGCTCTCTCTCTCTTCTCTCTCTTCTCTCTCTCCTCTTCTCTCTCTCTCTCTCTCTCTCTCCCTCTCTCTCTGACCGTCACTCTGTCTCTCCTCTCTCTCTCTCTCTGACCGTCGCTCTTGTCTCTCCCTCTCTCTCTCTCTCTGTCTGACTGTGAGCGTCTCTCCCTCTCTCTCTCTCACTGACCGTCGCTCTCTCTCCCCTCTCTCGACTCTCTTCTTTTCTCTCTCTCTCTCTCTCTCTCTCTCTCTCTCTCTGTTCTGACTGTGCGCTCTGTCTCTCCTCTCTCTCGCTCTCTCTCTCTCTCCCTCTCTCTCTGACCGTCGCTCTGTCTCTCCCTCTGTCTCTCTCTCTCTGTCTGACTGTGCGGCTCTCCCTCTCTCTCTCTCTCTCTCTCCCTCTCTGACCGTCACTCTGTCTCTCCCTCTCTCTCTCTCTCTGACCGTCGCTCTGTCTCTCCCTCTGTCTCTCTCTCTCTCTGTCTGACTGTGTGCGGCTCTCCCTGTCTTTTGCGCTTTCTCTAGTGCTCTGATTATCCCTCTCTAGCACTCTCGCTTTCCATCCGATAGTCTCTCTTGAGCCCTCTCCGTTTCTTACTGTATTTCTTTGTCTCTTTCTTTCTCTCTGTACTTCTACATATCTCTCTCTCCTCTCTCTCTCTCTCTCTCTCTCTCTCTCTCTCTCTCTCTCTCTCTCTCGCTCTTTCTCACTTGTCCAAGGCTTTCTGCTGCTCTTACAGCGTGATCGACCTTTGAGAGATGCCTGAAATAGAGAATATACGTATAAATATACACCGGCTCCTTGTCTTTGTGTTTTAATATCAAATTTCATTCAAATAAATAAAAGATCAATGATTATATATATCTTTCAAACTCATGTGCTTGAACATAGATTCTTGGGGGGGGGGGTTGCTATTCCATTTAGCTGGCTTTGTTACGTAAAAGCATGGTAAAAAATCAATACACGGCCACAAGTATTATCATTAAGGAGGCATCCATGTAGCCTATTTGATCCACTTTCAACTTTTTACCTCTGTCATTCTGTTTGCTATTTGTACAATACACAAAGTAGTACAGTATGTTGTACAGCAGTCTATGTAGGTACTTGTATCTACGAATATGGAGTTTGGAATATATCTGCTCTGCAGTCCATGCCCCTGTTCATTTCATGTGGCATTCTCCTTTCATAGCTTTCATAAAATATGTCGAACATATATTAAGCATGTAAGGGTAATTAAGAGAACACATTCAAGTATCAAATATACACATCCTGAGGACAAAGTCAACATTTATTGTCCCACATCCAAGGCTTCTTCTCGTCTGGTATACTGATGTGTTATTATCTAAACTAAATATCCACCCACGGATCTACACTGTTTATTCAGGAGGTAAACAAAAGCTGTCACGCGAACACACACACACACACACACGCACGCACGCACGCACGCACGCACGCACGCACGCACGCACGCACGCACGCACGCACGCACGCACGCACGCACACACACACGCACGCACGCACGCACACACACACACACACACACACACACAAACACACACAGGCTACCTCCATCCTGTACGAGCTGTGGTCTGGAACCTAGTGAGGCTCTACAGAGCTGACAGCACATAGATGGAAAATTGACAAGCATAAATAAGCAGTGTAATTAAATTTGACGTGTCTGTGTGCATCTTTGTGTGTGGTGTGTCTGATTGTGTGTTATATGTGTGTGTGTGTGTGTGTGTGTGTGTGTGTGTCTGTGTGTGTGTGATTGTCTATGTGTGTGTGTGTTGTTGTCAAGCAGCCCTACCAGGGTATTGTGTCGTTGTTTTTTTGTCGTTCATCTTTGTTCCAGAAGCTGACAAATGACTCCTGCTTGGAGGAAAATGCTCCGTCATTCTGCAGTTGTAGACCCCCGCTCTGTCCTTTCCCTCCCTTCCCCCCCCCCCCCCCCCCCCTCAACGTTTATGCCTCATTATCCCTGATGAACCGTTGGCCTCCACACCTGACTTATACAGACCTTTCCCCTCCCTATTCAATAGAGAATACACTGCTCTTTTTTCTGATAATATGATAATACGATATTGATGACGCTTTCTGTTACCCGCGGGCAATCTCTTATTTCAAGGATGGCATTTAGCTTGGAAGTGATTATGTGCGAGATTTTTGCCTCAGCTGACCACATCGGCTGTTCATGGATGCACCATTCGCCTCGGGGAATAGTGCTTGTTGTGATACGAGAACTGTATTGACTGTGTCTACACAGGTGCTGAGTACAGAGACAGATGGACACAGACACATAGATAACCAGACAAAAAGGGCAAACAGATAGTCCTACAGACAGATATACATATAGATGGATATACAGATGGATATATAGACCAATAAACAAGCAGGCCATCAGATCATGCACCTTACGATGCAGACTTCAAGTACCCTGAACCAAATCTACCAGAACCTCACTATAGGATTGATTGTAGTAAAGAGGAATAAGTGTTTGTGTGGTTTTCAGAGTGTTTGGACCCTGTAAAGACAAAGGACTATATTTTTTTATACCAATGACTAGTCTAGAGAATTTTTCTAATTTCTTGCTCCACAACCTTGAGGTGGATACTCTTTTCAAGGCCTCTACCGACAGATACTGTGACGCGGTTTTCCAAATTAGCGAACACAGTGAAGTGTTTTCCTCAAGTATGACATGATTGAGATGATTTTTGCGACGTGATGCCAATTTAGCTTCAGCAAACGTCTCCCATTTTCTGCAATAAATCTTAAAGTCAACAAACCATTTTCCTCCGTATGCCAGCTTGTGGTGTCTGCCTCTTCCTACCTGTAAATCCTATGTTCACACTGCGCAAATAACAATATTTCAACAAAAGCTTTAGTCATATGCATTTAACACTGAAACCTAGTTTTCAACATGAACAACAAATCATCGTCAAAAAAGTATTCCAAAAATCCCAGAGATACATTTGCTTAATACATAACTATGCATAAACCAAAGCATTAGTTGACTTACAAGCAAACGACCACATGCATGTATTCCAGCCAACATTTACCATGTCTTTGTCCACACTAGTTCTTCAGACCCCCTTTCTTCATGATCATTCATTAACCTCTCTCGCGGTAATCTCTGAAAGTGTTTAAGCATGCTACACTGGCTGTGTAGCATGCTTAACCTGCGTCCCCCCATCATTCACGCCCATCGCTCTACCTACTGACCCCTTATCTCTCCACACCCCCCATCCTTTGCTTTTCGCTGGCTCGCTTATTCGCCACAACCTTCGCTGACGATCGCTCCCCCCGCCAGGCCTGTCCACAAGAACGCCCATCCCTGGATGTGGTCAGGACTGCAGAATTATCCTCTCTCTCTCTCTCTCTCTCTCTCTCTCTCTCTCTCTCTCTCTCTCTCTCTCTCTCTCTCTCTCTCTCTCTCTCTCTCTCTCTCTCTTTCTTTCCCTCTCTCTCTCTTTCTTTCCCCCCTCTCTCTCTCTCTCTCTCTCCTCTTTCTTTCCCTCTCTCTCTCTCTCTCTCTTTCTTTCTCTCTCTCTCTCTCCTCTCTCTCTCTCTCTCTCTCTCCTCTCTCTCTCTCTCTCTCTCTCTCTCTCTCTTTCTTTCCTCTCTCTCTCTTTCTTTCCCCCTCTCTCTCTCTCTCTCTCTCTCTCTCTCTCTCTCTCTCTCTCTCTCTCTCTCTCCCTCTTTCTTTCCCTCTCTCTCTCTTTCTTTCTCTCTCTCTCTCTCTCTCTCTCTCTCTCTCTCTCTCTCTCTCTCTCTCTCTCGGTTTTTGAAGATGTCAAGAAAAAAATAATTTTGCCTCTCAGTTTTCTTCACACTTAAAATATACTGCCACTATATTGATCTGAAATTGTTTTTTCAAAGTCAAATCAACCCAATCAACTTCAACTAAATTCCCCAGAGCACTTTTTAAATTCCAATTTATTGGCAGAAGGGTGAATATTTGCTTGTTTTGTGGTCAGATCACGTTGCCTCAGAAGTTCAACTAAAGATTAAGAGCAACATGAATTATCAATGAACAAAACAACACTGTGTACTCTTTGTATTCTGTACTCCGATGCCATGCTGACAGAGACCATCAACTGAACGACTCCTTACCCCATCTCAAACATTACTCTAATTTCACTTTGTTTTTTTATTTAGTCATTTCGGTAAATACTGTCTAATCTCAACACAGTCCTTTTAATTGAATTAGCGCTTGAATTGGTTCTTGTGAATCATTCCTCAGTGTGTTTCCACGGAAACAGGGATGTTTGGCTGCTCAGCCGGCACGGGGAGATTGGCTGCTGACTCTCTGTTTGTGCTCTTTCAAAGCCTGTAGCTGGATTAATTTAGAACTGGCTTCATCGTCATAGTTTCCACTCAAATTGCGAAAGTTTTTCATCAATTGAATTATGCATTAGAATACTTAATGCTGATGACCTGAAAGGAATTTGATGCGGTGTTAGACATCTTACCATAATTAATACAGTCCCCTAGTTTTTCTGTGTTCTTATTTCAAACATGGAATCCGGATAGACAAATTAAGATCTGAAATAATAAACAAACAGCATGTGTATGACGGGCTGTTCACATCCCGAGGCATATATTCATAAGTCATCGCTCGTGTATTGTCATGTTTCATATTTAATGAATTGGATTCATATTTAATGAACTGGATCCCATTTTTTCACACAGAATCCGGTTGTGTGGAAGAAACGCCCTGTGTGTTCGCAGAAACCAGATGCAGTGGAATGGAAGCCAGGCCTTCATGCATCCAGTGATGATTTAATCTTGACTTCATCCAGAGCGACTAGCAATCAGTTTGAGATGCACTTCATTGAGGGGTAGGGGTTTCACATCACAGAGCCTTTCGGTCTGGAGTAAAACACCATAGAGATTACCCAGGCTTGTATAGGAAAAAGGAGCTCAGTGTGGCCTTCATGGGTTGACGTTAAGATAAGCCTATTAGTATACACTTGACTTCCCGCTTCTGTCTTACCGTTGAAGGTCTTTCGAGGTAGATTCTATGCCATGTGTTGTTGTTGAGAAGTGGCGGTTCTTCTCAATAGTTCAGCAGTTCAGAGCAAGCTAGATCATTTCCAAGCATTCATTTTAAATTATCATGATCATTAACTGCAATAGGATTCTCTAAACAACCACCATTTGAATCTTGGTAAAAAGTGAAGAGATTTGGTATTCATCCACCATCAGTCATCATCAATACTGTAAACTTAAAAAATAGGTAATCGGTCAACAGGCTGACCAGGCTCCACGCTCTATTGCTTTTCCTTGCATTTTTTATCCCAAAGGTCTGTCTATGCCAGGCAGCATCACCTCCAGTAAATCTGCTTTGTTGTAGGGTGGAAGTCAGGGCCAGGCCAGGGCAGCGCATTGATCCGAGGGGAGGACCCAGAAGCAGTCTCTTATTATTTACATGCTGGGGCCACAGGCGCCTTCGGCCTGAAGAATGGATCCATGTTGGGGTTTCTTGAAGACGAAGCGAAACAACCTTCTTTCCGATGTCGTGATTGAATGCAGTTTAGTACTGCTGCTATTCAAGATTCAAGATTCAAGATACATTTATTTGCCCCTAGGGAAATTTGACTTGGACATAAAGACTGTCGATTAAAAATACATAAAGTTAGTAGTTAACCGACATAAAGTGCATAGCAAAGCAACATAGTGCTGTATTAGGCATAAAGTGCACAAACAACTGCAGATGTTAGAGATGCTACCCCATGCAAAACAGCCCCTCATTTCACATCCTCCCTATGTCCTGATTTGAGGAGATTCACTGATAGAGGGGTGAAATACTTGTAATCTTCCAGTATCTTCTCCTGTATTTAATTGGAACCCTGTAGCGTCTACCAGATAGGGGCAGTTCGTGTTATCAATAATGGACATGGTCAGTCATCATTTCCCATAATATTTATCCATAATCTTCTCAAAGAGCTTTTGGAGGGAGAGATGCTTCCTCAACCCCATCACT
The DNA here is from genome assembly GCF_031168955.1 of Gadus macrocephalus. Classification (NCBI taxonomy): domain Eukaryota; kingdom Metazoa; phylum Chordata; class Actinopteri; order Gadiformes; family Gadidae; genus Gadus; species Gadus macrocephalus. Next base: position 18,865,843 of record NC_082394.1, on the reverse strand, counting down.
TGCATTGCTATGTGGACCTAATGTTGGTATGTTTATTTGGGATTTTAACTCAACCGATAAAACCAAGCTTAGATTCTTTAACGTAATCCATTCTCTATCACCGCATGATAAAACATCTTCAATGCCCTCAGTCCAACCCCAGTGATCCCAGAGAGGTGATTTGGATTTTATTCTGTGTGCTTCGTGCTTACCGAGAGAGGATGGTCATCTCACCGTTGTACAAACGTTTGAACCTCCCAACAACAGCCATACATGTTAGTGTCTGTTCCCATTAGTCCCAAGATGGCGTCTACAACAAAAAATACTTCACAACAAAAGTTCTGGGAGGACTGCTTGTGCAACCACCACTCTATAATGCTAACAGAATAGGAAAGCTCAAACATCCCTGAGGCTCACCGGTGTTGATGACAGAAAATGAGTGTTACTAGCAGATGATATATTCGTTATCAGACATCTGTCTGAGTTTATTGAGGAGGACATGTGGCTCAGGGCGTGGGCTAGGATTACATCATTAGTGCCACAATTATCTTTAGAAGCAAACGTATAACAATCTAGCTGTTCATTCATGTCTGATTTCTGCTACAACACCATCAACATTTCAAGACACTTCATAACAATAGTCGTAAGGGCTACGGATCTATAGTCATTGTTTTAGTAATGATTGCAGAGGGATTGAACTGTTTGTCAATCAATAGACCTTTGAAAGACAGAGTTAGTCAGTCTGCATGTTTTCAAAAGGAAAGCAGAGATGTATGAGGGGGCCGCCTGGGACAGAATTCATACTTGGTCTTACACACACTATTATAATCTCGCATATACACAACTATACTCATACACACACACTATCATACTCCTTTTACATGTATGCATGAGAGTGTATTGTCGTGTATGTGAGAGAGTATAGTAGTGTATGTGAGAGAGAATAGTAGTGTATGTGAGAGAGAATAGAAGTGTATGTTAGAGAGTATAGTTGTTCATGCAAGAGAATATAGTAGTGTTTGTGAGAGAGAATAGTGTTGTGTGTGAGAGAGTATAGTAGTGTGTGTGAGAGAGTGACTGAAACGGAAGTGAGTTTGATTCCTCAGTTCCTGATTGGCTGACAGAAGAGGCGGTAGCTTCTGGCGCTCAAAATACTGCGCTGTCATTTCACTCTTGAATCTCCAGCGATGTTGTTATGCTGCGTTCGAACCAAAAAAATATTTGGTCGCTTGTTCGCGTGGCCGCCTGAGTTTGGGAGAGGCTTCCTCTTGTGACCGCAAATTCATTCTCAACCATGGCCGGTCTATACGTGTTGTGGAAGTGCCAGAGGCTTTTGCGTTTGATACAATCCTTGAAGTCCATATAGTAATAGAGGCCTTTTGGTTCGGATACAGTTTTATTCGCACAGAAATAATATATAATATAAGCTGGGAGGACTTCATTGGATTTGATTCAAATCTGACTCTGACGATGTCCCGGTCTAAGCTAAAGAGAAACCTCTCATAGTTTTGGTACTGTCGGTGGACCAAACTTCAACACCTTATCACTTAATGACCGGAGGGTCGATGGGAATGAGCTGAACAGTGTTGTATTCAGAATCGGCGTAGAGACAGAAGTGGTTTGGCTCTAGTCACATTTGCATTCTGGGTATATCCATAGCATTTGCCAATCATTTTACAGTTTCTGGTGTAACATTTATAAACTGTTCAGAACCTAGGCAATGAAATTTGTAGTTTGTAAAGTTTGAAATCCACCAAAATGAGCATGGGAGCATGTGGCATACGTTGCAGCTGTCTCTGTACGCAGTGTTCACCCTCAATGCGTTTCACCTGAGGGGAGATAAACAGCAAAAATCCCAATGTTCCCAAACTCCCCTGGAAGGAAGAGAAGCCATTAAGCTATACTCCAGCAGAATAGCTTAACGTCCGGGTTACACATGGTCTCTTAAAGTAGTAGTACTAAAGTAGTTGTATTGCTTTATTACTACTTGTAGGTAGGTGTCTTACTAATATACATGTGGTTAAAGAACAGGTACGGGTTAGGCTTCTGGTTATCAATCCCCAAAATTAAAAGCGGGGCTGTGTGTGGACATTGGGGATCGAACACCGAACCATTCGCCTCCGAGTGGAACACCCAAACTAGTGACCCTCCGTTCGAGGATATTGGTGCCTGACTAAAATGAGGTGTGCATTGATCCTTAGGTAATTGATCTGAGACACCCAAAGTACTTCAGTGGAAGCCACAGTGGCCATATTCATATGATCTGATGTGGGAATGTACTGCACTCTTAAACCAGCAGGCTAATACAATTAGCAACACGTGTTGGTTTTAGAGGACAGTAGCTGATAATGTTGAATAGTCCTTCACCTAGCGGCCATCTTGGTTCTAAATGCTGCTGTCAGTCCCCCTTCAGAACCTTGAGAACCTTGAGAACCAAGGTGAAAGCCTGGTGATTAAGGGCCTCGTTTCCTTAATCTTACTTCCAATGGGGTTTTTTATTTTGCTTTTTTGGGTCTGAGTAGCCCTGAATTACCCTGGGCTTCCTGCCTGTCATACCCTTGAGATGCATTAGGGAGCGTTCAGGGAGGGGGCTTCTAGTTTGGTTCTGGGGTTATGAAAGTCATTATTGTCTCTTTCACTAGTGTTATTTGTCTGAAGAGGCTTAGGATGTTCCTTTGTTGAAATCCAGGATAGAGAGATAGAAACCTGGTGAAGACGCCAAACAAAGAGAGCATTACACAATTGTAATCATGACAAATCACCAAAACATGTTTCTATGTTTTCTATACATACATATTTGTTTATATATATAAAGAGATTGTTTGACTCCCAGCTAAAGGTAGGATCGATACCCCATGCCCATCGTCTACCTGTAGGCACCCTTTAGCCAGAGGTACCGGGTTCTTATCAAGCTTTTTCTCAATACACTGGAAGTCACTTTCATTTTTCTGTGTAAGTGTGTGTGCAATAGAGAGCGAGACACAAACACAAACACACACACAGACGCACACACACACACACGCACACGCACACGCACACACACACACACACACACACACACACACACACACACACACACACACACACACACACACACACACACACACACACACTAAAGTAAAAGCACACACTGTGACAAAGAGCTATAGAGGGGCGTCTGAGAGAGCAATAACGTCCACCCCCCATTCGCTCTCCCCAACGGTCGCAGGTTGTCAGAACATGCAGGTTTTCACCTGCTGTGTGGTGATGTGTCAGCACAATGCAGCTCTTTAATTCTCTGGACTGTGGGCGGCCAACTGTCCCACAGAAAGGGAGATGCAGGGCATTGAACGGTGTGTGTGTGTGTGTGTTATGCACTTTGTGGCTGTTGTGGTGTGTGTATGTGTGTGTGTGTGTGTGTGTGTGTGTGTGTGTGTGTGTGTGTGTGTGTGTGTGTGTGTGTGTGTGTGTGTACGATTGAGAGTGTGTGAGATGAGGTGTCTTTGTTGGTGTGTGTGTTTTTGTGTGTGTGTTTGTTTTCCACCTTGTGAGTGTTGAGGTGTGTGTGTGTGGGTGAGATGAGGTGTCTTTGTTGTATGTTTGTGTGTGTGTGAGGGAGTCTTTGTGTTTTGGGGTCTCTTTGTGTGCATAAGTTTGTTTGAGTGAAGTTTGTTTATCTGTTTGCAATATGAGGGTGTGTCTATAGCACATTTCCCAGATGCAGTCTTACTCTGCAATGTTGTCAGCAAGTGTAGTCATGAGTGGATGGAAACAGAGATCGATATTCTGGGAAATTTGCACCGGCAATTTGCATGCTCAAGACCTAGTAACATTTCCAGATCACTGCCAGATCACTGTGTTGATGTAAAGGGTGACATTATCATTAAGAGCATTTAGCAGATGCTTTTATCCAAAGCGACTTACAATAAGTACATTTGTTAGAAAAAACAGAAAGAACCATAAATCGCTTTCGTTACAGTAAGGATGTTCATAGAAACATGTGCCAAGCACTTACAATTGCTAGGTAAACCCATTCCTCATTTTCAACAAAGATAACGCCTTCTGAGACTTTCAGAGCGTGCAAATCAATGACAAGATTCTGCGGATGACGTACATGTGGTGGGTGTTTATGTTAACGTGCCATTGCCTTTTTGGTGATCGGATCATCGATACAGCTTGTTTTGTTTGCAAACGGGCACCTTTTTCTGGACAGGTTCCGAAATAAGGCAGCTCCTCTCAGTTGACGAGATTCATGACAGCTGGCATCCATAAGTGTAATAAGAAGGAGCGAACAAATCTGAATACTGCAATGCCGACGTATTTGAATCGGCCACTGTTTATCTCAATGTGCCAATGCTTTTTTTGATCCGATATCAATATCAATGCTGTAACATGCAAACATAACAATAACATACTTTTTTTTGCAATCAGGCTTCTTTTGTCAATCTCATCTCAGTCTGCACATTTTATGGTTTCTGGCATGTTGAATTACCGCCATTTACTGGCCCCTTTTCCATCATTGTTATGCCATGTATAACCGGGCGCAAGAAAGAAATGTTCCTGACCGGAGCTGCATGCGTGCCTGTGAGCCTGCAATGTTTCCCGGTCATTTCCCGGGAACTATGTGTGAAAGGGCTTTGGGGTGTTCGAGGTGTGTCCGTGTTATAGTATGTGTCAGTCAGTGTGTAAAAGTCCGTGTCTGCATGTGTGTGTGTTTGTGTTTGTGTGAGTATGTTTTTGTCTGAGCGACAAGTGTGTCGGTGTGTGCGTGAGAGTATGTGACTTTCTGTGGTGTGTCAGAAACTTAACAAAGCCCCAAATAGCTCTGTTATCTTTCCCCTTTCATCGAGCATTCTGCTCTGCGTGTAATCAATACACATCATTAAACCCAACAGTGAGGCTGCGGACTGTCACCGACCACTTTTGGAGAGCCTGAATGGACAGACAAACTATGAATGGTGCACCACCCCAAGATGCATGCTGGGAAAACGATTCTCTCTTTTTTTTCTCACCGACAGCGAAACGTGAACTTGGCCGAGCACACTTCCCCAATCTGATGAGGGGTGGTCAAATGAACGGCAAACCGCATGCCCCCCGGGGATGGTGTCTCACAGCGTCTTCCGTGCAGCGTAGCTTAGTTCTTTAAGCTTTTGTTCCATTCAGAAAAGTGTTAGAGGTCTCGAGTCAGGGGATTGCATTGCAGATCGAATGTTTGCCATACAAGGAAATGCGGACAAAGACTGAAGAAGGGACAACGGCTGAATTTATACAGAAAAAAGGTCGAACTTCAGGAGAGCAAACTTGGGGAGTGCTTTGCATCTCATGCCTCCCCAGTTTCTCAGTGTGACTCGCACACCTGTCTGTCTCATAATGAAGACACGTAAAGCAGCCCCCTTCCAAGCAGAGACATGCATTATTCACGAGGGAAGGACTGAGCAGATTCATAACCCGGGCAAGGCAACGGCTACTCTGAATACCTCCTGACAGACCTTAATAAATAGAAACCAAACAGCAGTCCGAATGTTGAACACAACAACGTGTGCATGCGTAGAGGGGCGTGTGCCTGTGCTGGGTTAGCCTCACATGTCAGGCAACCGTTGGAGCCTCAGAGGCGGGAAAGTGCACTCTCGTGGATTATTAAAGAGGTTTGGTGATCAAGGGGAATTATGGGTAAGGTGGTGTATGTGTGTGTGTGTGTGTGTGTGTGTGTGTGTGTGTGTGTGTGTGTGTGTGTGTGTACGACCCTCCCCCTTTCCCCACCACTTTCTCTTTCGACAAGATCACCATCCTACATGCCAGCTCCTTATAGAGCGATTTTACATGATAGATATTTGATGTTGTCTATCTGCTGAGGTTCCGATGATGCGTCCAAATGAGGAGCAGCATTTTAAACAGCAGGATATATGCTCTGCACCGTGCTGCAATTGATTGGGAAGCTCTTCAGAAAAAGTGGGACTGCAGGAGCGCACACTTTAAATGCGCATGCACACACATATAGCCACACACAAACACACACCGAGACCATATGTAAGTGATATTTTGAGGATTAGCTTTATCGAGCCAATTCCTGGGGCTCATCTGGTGTCTTAAAGTCTTCTTTTCATTTTAACTAGAAGGTCTTGTGACATTTTTTTCACTTGGAAGATATAGGCTACTACTTCAGATTAAGTCTTCAGGCTTGGTGCCCCGTGTGATTAATAAAGAAGTCCACTTCTTCAGTAATACACACTGTCGCACACCATGATGGAGGCATTGCCGGCCTCCCCTTTTCAGTGCTTATGGGGTTAAGTGTCTTCTTTACCTTGACAGCAAGCTTGCCTCCTCTGTGTTGGTTGTACCAGCAGCTCTTACATTACATTTATCTCCTGCCAGAGGTTAGGCTGACGTCTTGTTTTTTTTTAGAAAACAACACACTGCTAGTTTTCTTAAAGAACCTGTATACACATCCATCTCTCTCCCTATATCCTTCTCTCTCTCTCTCTCTCTCTCTCTCTCTCTCTCTCTCTCTCTCTCTCTCTCTCTCTCTCTCTCTCCCTATATCCTTTTCTCTCTCTCTCTCTCTCTGTCTCTCTCTCTCTCTCTCTCTCTCTCTCACTCTCTCTCTCTCTCACTCTCTCTCTCTCTCTCTCTCTCTCTCTCTCTCTCTCTCTCTCTCTCTCTCTCTCTCTCTCTCTCTCCCTCCCCATCTCCGTCCCTATCTCTCTCTGCTTCCCTCTGTCTCACCCTCTTCCTCCCTTCCCATTTTGCGGTCTGATATCTGACTTTTCTTTCCATCTCTCCCTCTGTCTCCCCTCTCTCTCCATCCAAATCCCCATCTGTCCCTCTCTATGTCTCACCCTCGTTCTCTCGCTCACAATTTTGCTCTCTGACTACTTCCTCAACCTTTCTCCCTCCCTCTGCCCCTATCTCTCTCTCCCTCTCTCTCCCTATGTAAATCCCTATGTCCCCCGCCTACGACCTTCTCTCTATGGATGTCCTATAGACACAACAGGCACACTGATGCATGTGCAGTGGGCTGTAGCTGGGGATGCATCCTGCATGTTGCAGTGACGCATGGCATGGCATGCCCTTGGGTGGAGGTAGGGGTAGGAGATAGGATGAGAGCACCTATACTTTTATCTCTTACAAACACACTGCAGTGGCTGGTATGTGTGTGTGCGTTTATGAATAGTTTTCTCATGTAAGGATACGTTTATGTTTAAAAATGTTCATTTGGAGAGATAGAGAGGAAATAAGAGAGGTAAAGATAGAGTGAGACAGAAAGAGAGAGAGTGTGAAAGAGAGACGGAGAGAGAGAGAGAGAGAGAGAGAGAGAGAGAGAGAGAGAGAGAGAGAGAGAGAGAGAGAGAGAGAGAGAGAGAGAGAGAGAGAGAGAGAGCATTTGTTTATGATTGACTCCTGTGGTTTTTCTGTGGGAGTCGGTAAGGAATGCATCTCCATGTGAAACACAAGCCATGTCTTCGGACATTACTTATATGTCATTAAGTAACATTACCAATCCATCACCAGAACCCAACCACCACCACCCCAAACCCCCACCCCACCCCCACCCCAACCCCAGCTGTTTATAGCTGGAATGCCCCGGAATGCTGCACTAGCCAGTTGGTGCTCAGTGGTAGAACTTAAGGGTTAACACAAAGGGAGTTTTAATATATATGCTAATGGGAAGCAATTGAAACATTGCCATGTGGGGCTTAAAGGCATACGGCAAAGCTGTCACGCGGGACAGGAGTGAGATGTGTAGGACGTGTTATTCTAGGTGAGTAGACGTGGCTCCAAGATGAGCCCCAGACTTCCCCTTGTCAACGGCAGGTGATGAGACCTGTGGCCCGTCTCCTGGCCGCGACGACGCTTCGCTATGCAGGGTGTGCAACGTGTGCTCAGCACCGGTGAAACACCGCTGGGGGATTGTGTAAACCTTGAACACGACAGAAGACATGCCAAGAGGAACGTGTCATCATGCATTTCATAACAGACCTGTAGACGGTGCTTAAGTGTGTGTCCTCAGACTCTTTGCTGAGGGCTGAAGTCTGTCAGTTTGTGGGTTTAAAACGGGATGAGTGAGGAGGCGGTGTGTGTGTTAGTGATTGTATCTACGATAGGGGAAACCAATGTAAAACAAGGCCCGGTTTATTTGTTTTTGTTAAGTGCAACGTCAATGTTTTGTGAGGAGTTGGGACTGAGGGGCGGGGCTTCTCATTGCATTGGGTAGTTTCAAATCGGAAAAAAAGATGGGGGCTTGGTGTGTTGATTGCACACATCAGCAGAGATACAAAGCCCACACTTACTGCAAAGGAGGTCAACACACCGGCAGACCGGTTGGCAAATTTGCAAACCAGGCGGCAATTTTTCTTTTAGAAATAATAAGTAATAGAGATGCACTTGTTGGTTAACTTTGTAAAATAACCATCCATCCACACAGCAAGCGTATAACATTGCAATCCGTAACTCTACTTAATACCTTATCTTTGCACCGCAACCCTTGCTTTTGCTTTGAAAGTATTTGGAAACTATAATTTGTGTCTCAAGCATGAGAAAACATTTTCACCCACCGCTCAATCAACCCAGGGATAGTTTTCTCTTGAAAGGGCATTTCAGTCTTTTGAGGAAAAGGGTGAGGCATCAAGTTATGGACAAAAGCGATTTGGTGGTATCCACCCCTATAATCGTTTAGATACTTAATAGCGTTTCCTTGTACTTGCACTTTGAATCTCTTGCTGGCTGAGAACAATATGTGGTGAATATAAATCAATGCTTTGTGTTCCCCTCCTGGACGTGAGCCTCAGTCTGTGTGCTGAGTCGTGCTGGGCAGGTGTGAGCGTTACACTGAAATGTCATCTGGAATCAGGCAACTCAGAGCTCTAAGGGGATAACAGATTTGAAATGTAAAATGTACACACATACACAAACAGGCACACACACACACACACACACACACACACACACACACACACACACACACACACACACACACACACACACACACACGCACACACACACACACACACACACACACACACACACACACACGCACACACACACACACACACACACACACACACACACACACACACACACACACACACACACACAGCACCGTCAAAAGCAGCTGTTTCACACATCAGAGCAGTGGATACTATTGTGAAGGCCGGTAAACAGCCGTGTCACAGATCCGACCCCCCCCTTTGTAGGCTGTTACGAGCCACACTTCCCTTGGAACTGTATACCTCCTCTCACCACCGTGGTAGATACCACGCTAGCATGCTAGCTCATAACTGTGCAAGCATCTGCCTTCTATTTTTAGAAAGATGTGCCATGTTATGATCAGGGTATCTTGGCTACGGCCAAAACACAGCGGTCCTCCAGAGCCGCATCTTCTAAACTCAAAGAGAATAAAAAAACACATTTGCTTCCTACAGGAAATATCGTCATATTTCATCTGAGGCAATGTTATCCAGTCCGCATACAACGAAAGTAGTTTACATTTTCCTTCAACTATCAACGCGTCATAGTTTTCAGACTGAATTTGTGAATATTAAACAATTAAACAAAAACACCCTGAAACCCTATTTAGAGAGCCCCTTTTTGGTGCAACCAAGAAAATGCAACCAAGAGCTCTGCAGGTTGCAACGTTGATTTGGGACTTTGTAGTGCAGGGCCGGAAGAGGCAGCTAGTATTGCTTTATAATGAGGTCTTGTGGGGATCACTTGTATCATACCCATCGCCTGGCTACCAATTTTCCTTTCTTTTAAGGGAAAAATCCCGAAACAATCGTTGCATCCTGCTTCACAACACAGCCAAGAGAGAGACACATCCCAACACTTACCTGTGGCTGTGAATTCAGACTAACTAACTATTAGGGGTACTCTCTGTGTAGACCAATCAAGTCAAAGTAGAAAAAACAACAACTCTGTCTAATAGCAGATTTAATCGCATCATTAGTGGTCTAAAGACACTGTATCAGGTTTTCAACATTCCAATGAGGAATAATGTCGTGCAAGTGGTCTATGATAGGCTTGTGTGGCGTCCATGGGCTGATGAATAAACTGTTCGAATTGGTCACCTGTCTGAGGCTGAGATGGCTGATTAGTTTGACCATGGAACCAGGGTTTTGTAAGGTACTTTTACAAAATGGACGAGGGCAAGTTTGTGTCTTCCTGCATGACCTTGTGTCATGAATGGCAGACCGGTCTGCAGCGTAGCGCTTGAGCGCCTTTCGTTTCTTTAAACGAAAGGATGTTACTGTGTCTTTGCTACTGTTCCCTCGATTATTTAGAGGCTGTATATATCAGACATCCTTCATCGACGATCAACCCGTCGACATTCGTTCAACGCAGGACACACAACAGATAAGGCTGTGTTTCCCCCAATGTCCTTCAAGGACAATGTTATCGGCCTGATTTAGTTTCAGCCTTAATCTGAATCGTCTTTTGCTAAGAAAATTTGGATGAGTCAGACCCCGGGAAAACAAAAGGGATAAGGGTTTTACATCGCAGGGAGGATATCAGTCCTTCCACCCAACCGTCGGCGGTTTACAAGCTTTGTTGCTGTGTTGTGTTTTCATCGAGATGAGATAGGGTCCAGAGCGAGGCAATCCATTGTGATGAAAAAGTCTGTTACCCTTTCCCCAATGCAGAGGCACTTTGCAGCTGTGCCGTTCTGTGTGTGCGTACACTGAGGCTAATTCTAGCACCTGACGTTCTGTTGACTCTTCCCGGTTTGGTAGCTCCGATCTGCCCACACTGACGTGTAATTACCATGACTCCGCGGTCCCCCTTTGTTATTATGGGATGTGGACGCTGCTGCGATTGCACCTGCGAGTAGACGTGCTTGGCGTTATCTCTAACTGAGCTGGGCGAAAGATAGCATGCTAACTGCTTATTATTCTGGGCCTATTGCATCATAAAAGCTCTGCTCGAGCCTCTAGGAAAGAATGAAAACCGAGGATGTGGGGGTGTGGGTGGGGGGGGGGGGGGGGGCTTAAACTGCAGCTACGCCCCCTCTCAAGCCCAGTGTCTTTATCTGCACTGTACTCAGAGCGATGGGGAGCAAGCGTGGTGAAAGCTGTACTCCTGCGATCCAGAGAACGCTCCATATTTTAGAGAAAGGCTCAAGGTTTACAGTGTTGCAATTAGTCCTGCAAGCAGTGTGCGAAATACCCATCAATATTCGGGGGGGTCCCCATCTCCCGATTGTTGTGCAAAACAGATCCAAATTTTCTCAATATGCAGTAGGCCTAAAACATAACAATATTTCATAGATGCAAGCAATCAGTCTATAGCCTACATGACAACACACACACGCACACAACATTTTTTGATAATCCGATATGCTATAGTTGCCTATTCGTAAAGCAACTCTTTAGGCAATGCAGCCTCTTATGTCAGTACCGACATAGGAGGCTGCATTGGCTAAAGTTGTTTGGATGCACGTTGTTTTATAATAAGGAGAGGCAAAGTTGTGCATTACAATGCAAACATGACAATAATTGGCTAAAGTTGTTTGGATGCACGTTGTTTTATAATTAGGAGAGGCAAAGTTGTGCATTACAATGCAAACATGACAATAATTGGCAGAATTTGGCACCAATATGGTGCACTTACAAGAGCGATCAATAACTGAATAAATCGGAGTGAACTGAAGGTATAGCCTATCGGAGACTGGCACGCAACAGGGTACAAATAAGCTCTTACCTTAAAGGGAAACTTCACCCATTTCCATTAAGCTTTGTATCGTTAGAAACCCACTCATATTTTTGAATGGTCGTGCATCATTCCCTTATTTTCTGGAGAGACTGGAGAGATCCGTATCGATCTCCAACACTTCCTGTTTAAGATGACGCAATATGACGATTTTTGCGTAGAAGTAAATAGGAAGTGTAAGAGGGGAGGATTCTCGTAAGACTACAAGCACTAGTCCCACCCCTCTATAGGGGGTGGGAGCCACTGACGCTACAGACCTATTAGAGCAGTGCCAGTGGGTGGGACTTCACCAGCAGAAACTAACATCCACAGCGTCTGAAGCTAAGCTAACAGAGGCTGTTGATAAAACTGAAGTATAATGGCAGAAGGTACTGGATCTGACATAGAAGATGGCACCATGCAAAAGTTCACTATTTTCGAAAGAAATACAAACGAGGACTAATTCACTGAGTTCACCAACTAATACTCTTCACTAGAAATGTTGTGTGAAATGATTTTCAAGCAGTCTTGCGGTATCAGCTTGGTAGATGGAACAGCGAGGTGTCCGATAGGCGGAGATCTAGATCAGCGGGAGTGGCCAGAGAAGCTGTGCATCGTGGTGCATCGTGGGAGTTGTTGTCTTCAATCCACAAGCGCCAAAAAGTCACTTTCTGCCTTTTCTCGGTCAAGACGGCACCAAATTAGAATTTTATTTTATTATTCAACTACATATCGGATCCAATTTAAATACATATTCATGCCTCCACCGGTGAAATGCTCCTTTAAGTTAGAATAGACACCCAAAGGGTGTGAGTGATACACTCTGGTTTAGCTTTCGCTTGCTAGACGTTTTTAGTATGACTTGACATAATGTCTTTCTTCTGTTTGGCGAACATGGCTAATTTGCATACGCAAACAGGACTGGCTGGCTCCGCAAGGCAAAAATAACATATTTGTGAATAAATGTTTTGAATTCTGAATACTAGACATGGTGAGCTTATAAACATTTAAGTGACCATTAGTGACAATAAAATAAAATATTTGTAATTTTTTGACAATATTTTGCTTTTGAGGCTTTCAGGGTGTCTCTAATGTAAATCAGGGGGGTCGAGACCCCATGGACCCCCCTGTATTTCGCACACTGCCTGCAAGCATGGAATGGAAAATAACCTTATCCTTCCTTTCCTTTCTTTTCCTTTGCCATCTTCTCCTCTCCTCTCTTTTACTCCCTTCCCCTCTCCTCTCCTTTCCTCTCCCTTCCATTTCCTCTCTTCTTTATCCTCTTCTCTCATTTGCTACCCTTTCCTCTTCGCTCCTTTCCTTTTACCTCTTCCATATCCTTCTATCCCCCCCCCCCACCATACCAATGACACACACACTGAGAAGCCCATATGGCGCCGTCTTGTAACATCCTTCTCCCACGGGCCTCCAGGCACACGGTGCGGGACACCACATTAGCATCAATAGCAGCAGTCACATGTTACTCATTTTCTCTGCTTTCGGGTCCGTACATTTGGAGAGAAGCATCTCTCAGAGTTTGGTGGTGGAACCTTGTCATGAGTTGGGTTTTCACAGCCCCCCTCTGGCGCTTTCTAACCTCTCATACCGCAACGCGGACTAGAGATGCATTGGAGCTTCACTGCGGTATGCTGGAAGTTGGTGCAAGGGACCATGGGAAACATGGGGTGATGCGAGTTGAGAGTTAAAACCAATGGTGTGGGTGTGTGTCTGTGTACAAGTGTGTGTGTGTGTGTGCGCATGCTTGTGTGTGTGTTTGTGCGGGCAAGTGTGCGCGCGTGTGTGTACCTGCATGTTTATGCAGATATGTTTATGTACCTCTTTGTGTGCTTGAGTGTGTGTGTGTTTGTTTGTGTGTTTATGGGCGCCTGTGTGTGCGTTTTGTATCTTGAATGACAGGGATTGATGTAAACATTTTCAAACAGGGTGTGCAGAAAGACACACTGACACAGAAACAGACACACTCAGAAACACACTAACTCGCATACAAAAACACAAACATGTGCGTATCGTCTGCACTGGCATGAACCCCGGCTCTGCTGTGTACATGCTGTTCCGCGGCGGGTCCTTGCTGCCTGGTACATCTCTGTCTGCAATCCACAGAGGAGGCTTGGGAAAGCGGCACTATGGCACTCCCTGTGGGACAAGTCACTGACAAGTACCAGGAAACCCATGCTATGCCTGGTCATCCAACCCCCCCCCACCCCTTCCAACATACCTCTCTTCAATTCCACATTCACAATCGTCCACAATTACAATAGTATGCTGCAGTGTCTTTGGGAAGAAATGTCCTTTATGCTTTTCCTGATGCTACCATTTACAGACGGCCCCTAACACTTCTGCCTCCTGACGGCCATCTGGATACAATGGGGCCACTTTAAAGTAGCCACTCGGCTCAAGTGTACAATGTAACGCATTGGCTGGTTCCTCATTAATGAAGGATAGTGTAGTAGTTTGGGTGTTCACCCCCCTGGTAGAAAGGTCCTGGGATATATCCTCCAATCTCCACCGTCGACCTTGAGCAAGATCCCAACCACTGATTTACCTGATCATTAATGACCAGTATCCGGATTCAATGCACTTTAATTTGGATAATACCAACTAGATCAATTGCTAGTGTATATCCGATAAACCCTAGGGCCAAAATGTGGTTGCAAAGCCGAAATGGGCCCCCGTTGACGGCCAACAGGACGGAAGCCACCACAAGGTCCGTCCAGATGTCTGCGCGTGACAAAGCCAGAGAGGGCCCATAACTCAGGGAGATTTGCTTGGAGAGGAGCTTCTCTGACAGCCGGTCCCCATCCGGTGATTTACGACCTGCTTTATGACTTCTAAGGACAGAGGGAAATTGGAAAAGCCACCTTGGTGGCGGCCCTGTGGCCGTGTGTCCGTGCGGCCGCTTGGAGGTCCCGGTTATGATTGTGCGGACGCTTCCAATGCTGAGATATCGGTCCTGGGTATTGTTGTAGAGGGAATGGATCTCTCTGATCAATTGTGCCCCTGCGTTTGAAATATGCACACTGGGGAATTTATCCTGGGGATTTATAGCAGGCTTCTGTTCTTTTAATTTTTTTTTGTGGTTTTGTTTAAGGAGGCGAAATAAGGAAACACCGTTGGAAACGGTTACATGGCCAAATACCAGAGGTTGAAGAAGGCTTCTTTCTCTCTCGGGGACAAGGATTCATTATTTAATTATTCATGCTATATTCAAATAGCGGAAATAGGGAATCAAAACATTGAATATACAATCTTCTTTAAAGAGGCCAGTGTCTTCGGCGCAGATCATGTTTCCTCCAGTAAGAAAGAGGAAAGCTCTTTCTTTTTACTGCACCCTCTAACAGACTTCACACTGCCGGGAAACAAAGGTGCTATTGTATTAACGCTTAGATGAGGGTCACAAGGCGAGACTTGCAACTTTCCCTTTGGAATGAGAGTGGATTTCACCACAGAACAGGGGCTGTATTGTTACTCATTGCTTTCAACGGGGGGGCAGCTACACCGTCTCGCTGTCATCTCGGGCTCAACTTCACGGTGTCATGTCTGGTAAACATTCACCCAGTGGAAATACTACCAAGGAACATTTCAGTGACATGCAAAGAAATGCATTTTTAATTACTGTTTGCTTCATACTTGAAGAAACTACAGAAAGCATGAATTCCACAGTTTAAAGTTTCTTCTGCTTCTTATTTGCTCTTATGAAATCCATAAAAGAAGTTGGTTTGTGAATTAGGAGGGAGTTTTTAATTGTGAAGTAGGCCTTCAACCATAACATGAGGTCCATTAAAGGAGGAAAAATAAATGAGTGGTAAATGCAAAACAACATTAAGAATCACAAACACGATTTATTGTGTAGAAAAATATAATCCATTGGTAATGGATCTTGATTGCAAATGTGATTGGAAGAGTGTGTGTGTGTGTGTGTGTGTGTGTGTGTGTGTGTGTGTGTTAAAGCAAATAAGAGCCTTAAGGAGCCTAATAGGCTCTGACAGGTTCTAGATGAAGCTGTTAAGTAAAAAAAGAGTAGAAGTAAAAACTTTCACCATGGAACATATTTAAGATTTTCCCAGACCAATGCAGACTGTCCATTGACTGGTAAATATACCCGGAAACTGAATAGTATGTGCTTGAATTGATGAAGTGTCTCGCGTTGTGTAGAAATCAATACACAAGAACAATAATGAATATTTATCAGAAATACTGCATTATATCATTTTATGCGTTTGTGCTTGCACACAGGCACGCACACGTATACACAACACACACACACACACACACACACACACACACACACACACACACACACACACACACACACACACACACACACACACACACACACACACACACACACACACACACACGCACAAAGACAAGTTACAGCAAACCTATCGTTACTTGTCGGTTTCTGTCGGTGATTGTCAGTTGGCATGTAAAAGTGTTTAAACTGCGGGAGGAGATACAGACGGCTGTAGATTATAGTGGTGGAGGGCATGGTTCTGGAAGCAATGCTGTGACTCTCTCATTAAGAGAGGCGCTACACACGTGTCCCGCAGAGCCGTTTACATCAATCCCCCCCCCCCCCCGCAGCTGTATACGGAAAATTTGCTTTTTTTGTTGTTTTGGCAATGGACTCAAAAACAGTTCACCAAGCACGCTCTGTCTTATTTGTAAGCAAGTGTTTCTATTCTCGAGATAAGCTCCCATGGAATGCATTTAATTGGAGCGACGTGGAACAACAAGCACGCGTTTGTAATGAGCTGAGACACGAATTACGGTTCGACAACACCTAGCAACAAACCCTGGTTCATCTGTCTGTCTGTCTGTCTGTCTGTCTGTCTGTCTGTCTGTCTGTCTGTCTGTCTGTCTGTCTGTCTGTCTGTCTGTCTGTCTGTCTGTCTGTCTGTCTGTCTGTCTGTCTGTCTGTCCGTCTGTCCGTCTGTCCGTCTGTCCGTCTGCCCCTCCCTCCCTCAGCCCGTCTTTGGGCTGAACAGTGCTGTGTTCAGATCCTAACCATGTACCGGTGTGTTTGTATAGTAATCGTTGTTGCTTTTCTGTGTTGTGTTGGTTCTGCGCGGCACATTTTGCACACAATCCCCTCGCTGGGGCCCCCTCGCAGCACACAGTGTTTACAGTGGGTGTGGGCGCCCCCCTAGAATCCCTCCCCGCATCTCCAGAAAGGTCAGACCCCCACGGATCCGCCACGGCGACGGCACCTCTCCTCGGCATCGAGCTAAACGGCCCGCTGCGGCGCGGCGCCGACGCCCATTCCGGTTCTCCGCTTCCTTGCTTTCTTTTTTTCAGCCCCAACATTTCCCTGCCACCTGCCACACCTCCGGGGAACAGCTGGAAGCTGTGCGGTTTGTTTCCACCATTTTGGTTCATTTCTCTAAGTGCGGTGGTGCAGTATGCTGAATGGAGGCCAGATTGTCTGCAAGCCCAGGTCTCTCTCTTGCTGTACTCCATACTGGTTGAGGGGGAGGGGGGGGCCAGGTGTACATGGTTGTAATATGATATTTGATTCATCTCGCGGCATGACCATACATTAAGGCATCCTGTCAGGTCTTTCAACATGAAGGGGTTGGAGAGGCCCCTATTTCTTCCTCATCATCATCCTTCGCCTGTATCCCACCTCTTCCAGCCCCCCCCCGGCCAAGGTGGTGCCCACCCATAATCTTGCACTGTGTGAGCAGCAGTGCAGAAGACACACACACGCACACACACGCACACATATATAAAAAACAACCACAAGATCATACCAGCAATCTAACCGTAGCTCAGCCTCTTTGTGGTATTGTGTTGCGTTGGTATGTGGTGCTGGTGGTAACGGAGTGTACCTTTGTGCATCTTCTATGGCTGTTCTGCTGTCATCCTGGCACACTGACCGTGTTATATGCTCCTTTTTCTATGGATGACAGCGGTGTCCTTGAGGCCTCTCTGAGCTTTTACACTCTTTCTTATGCTCTTTCTTGCTCTCTCTGTCCCTCTCTTTCGGTCTCTCCTTCTCTCTCTCCCTGTCTCTCTCCCTCTCTATCTCTCTTTCTGTCTCTGTTTCCCTCTTTCTCTTCTCTCCCCTCTCTCCCTTTCTGTTTCTCTCCTCCTTTTTCTTTCTTTCCGTCTCTCTCTCCCCTCTCTCTTCTCCTCTTAATCCTTCTCTCTTGTTCTCTCTGTCTCTCTCTCTCACTCCCCCCCTCCATCTTTCCTGAGTCCCCCAAGGTCGGTCTCAGGGAAGGGTTAAGATTTTAATGTGGGAAATACATTCTCTGTGTCTCTGTCCCAAGCTCTATAAGAAAATGTAAATCATCAATACAATGAGATACCACTACTAAGGTCAGTAGAACTTGTTTTTTCTGATAGAAGTGGAGTAGGCATGGGCCAAAAGGATATAATATCATTGTCTTAGGGTTTGTATTTGTATCGATATGATGAAGAATTATAATTATTCTCGCATGTGTTAGCTAAAACAGCCGCCTGCTGACGACAACTGCTTAGCCTCGATCCCCAGATTTATAATGCGGTATTCCTAGAGGGGGCATTAATTGGGGCCCAGACTTTGAGTGCTATTAAAGCTGTAATCATTCAAAAGATCCCCAGCCTTCACAGTATGAATGAGCACCAAACATGGAGATAATTCCCTTCACCGGGGGACAACACAGAGCCCACACTTTGTGATGCGGAGAGGCCCGGCAGTGTGTGCGCGTGGCCCTCTCGGCTCCTGCCAAGCGGTGGTGGCAGGGCAGGCTGCAGCTTCGCTGCCCATTTCCCAACCCCGGCTTATCTCTCCTTTGTCGCCATCTCTTCAACCCCGGCCACCGCTCGCTCCCGGTCACCTCCCCGCGTGTGTTTGTATCATCTGTTTGCTCGGCCCCGTCCCTCGCATCTCTGTCACATGCCGGCAGCTCCGAGAGACGATGGCTCACGGAGGAAGGAAAAAAAGCAAAAAAAAAACAGCACCACACTCGCTGAACGCTGTTACCATGGCAACTGCCTCTTGGAGCCGAGCCGGTAGTTCTCTTCACTCGCATGAGCGCTTTCTCTCTCTGCCTCTCTCTCTCTCTCTCTCTCTCTCTCTCTCTCTCTCTCTCTCTCTCTCTCTCTCTCTCTCTCTCGCTCTCTCTCGCTCTCCCTCTCCCTCCCTCTCTCTCTCTCTCTCTGTCCCTCTGCCTCTTCCTTTTCCCTCACCCGTGCACAGTCTCCCTCCCTTTACCTTGTTTCGTCTTTCAATCACAATCTCGCTCTGCCCATCGATTGCTCTCCCTCCGTACCCCCTCTTTTGCGCCAGCTGGCTTTTCCCCTCCCTTTATCCTAATCTTCTCCTCCTCCTCCCCCCTCTCTCTCTCTCTCTCTCTCTCTCTCTCTCTCTCTCTCTCTCTCTCTCTCTCTCTCTGTCTCTCTTTTTCTCTCGTTCAGATTAACATTCACGTTCTCTGATGAGAACGAAGGAGGAGTCAGAAGGAGCATGGCTGGGGAAAGGGAGCAGGGAGGAGAAGCGGGGAGGATGAGCGATCGAGGCAGAGATGCAGCAGAGGCGACTAGGGAAGAGAGATAGAGAGAGAGAGAGAGAGAGAGAGAGAGAGAGAGAGAGAGAGAGAGAGAGAGAGAGAGAGAGAGAGAGAGAGAGAGTGGTGCTTTATAAGCCTCAGAGGGGGTGCAGCGAGCTCTGTAGTAGATGAATTATGATGACTGTCTCTGGCAGATATCAAAGCGGATAGTGTTTGGGAACCGTACACAACACTGGAGGAGGAACAGAAAAAAGACACCTCCTTCACCTCCTCTCCCTCCTCCCTCCCTCCTCACCCTGTCTTCCCTCCTCCCCGTCATGAGTCACAGTGGCACAGCCTGGTGCTGAAGGCCTTCCTTCAGGTCTCCAGGCACTCCCAAGGTGTCCTTCTTTCTTTCTTTCATTCTTTCTTCCTTGTGCTTTCTTTCTTTCTCTCTACATTTCTGAATTTCTTTCTATCTTTCTTTCGGTTTGTCTTTCTTCCTCCCCCTCTGCAGAGCTTGGTTTGGGCACTTTTTGGTGATGTGGTGTGTAAAACGGGAGGGGAATGCGTTCCCAGGGCTCTGTGTACACACACACACACACACACACACACACACACACACACACACACACACACACACACACACACACACAAGCACACCGTGTGAGATCCGATCCAGGTTAATCTGGCGTGTATGAATCCATGGGAGGCTGCATGGGCTTCAATCTGTACTGCCTCTGGTGATGATGTCATGCACTACGTCTGCTGGTGGAATATTAAAAAAAAGAGGAATATTCCAACCTCCGGATTTTAGAACTGTATAATCCCTGCTGGGGGAGGCTTGATACTGTGAAGGCATTAGTTTCATCAGCATGCGTGTCAAAGGGAATCAAACCCTGTAACTGGAAGTGTTCATATCAGGCTGTACCAGTTGAGCTGCACACGGCCCTCCGTCTCATCTTATCTTCAATGTGGGTGCAATAGTGTTACATTTATTTGCTGTCCCATGCACCGACATGTGTGACAATCAGTTGGTTTATGATCATAATGATCACAGAGGTATTTAGGTGCTCGCTAATGCATCATGCTTGTTGCGACACTACGAACAAGGACCTCATTGCAAAAAATTGTGAATCATTGATTTGCACTTTATTTAAAGCAAACAATCATGAAGCTTGAAAACGTCCAACATATCAAAATGCCATTTCCTTTTCCTTTTTTTCGTATTCTTGTTATTCACAGTGAATTACTACGATAACCAATCCCTGTCAAGACAGCTGGGGCGAAACTATGCGGTGTGCAAATGAGCAGAACACCTTGCCATCCTTTATTGAAACTCTATCAACACAAACGCAGTGTGGGTCGCCCCTCAGTTCAATTCAATATCATTGTAATGCAAGGGATGAGGCAAGCAATACTGTTAATGAAACGCTACTTCCCTCCCAGGAGTAAGTAAAAGAGAAAGAAAAACCAAGAATGTATGAGTTTTGTAGTGTGCTTTGTAGGCGAGAATCTGTTGAGTTTATTTGCGCCTGCAAACAGATGCCCAAACGCCTGAATGACGTTGAATCACATGACCTTCTGCAGACCAGCCCTGTTGAATCACATGGACCTCTGCAGACCAGCCCTGTTGAATCACATGGACCTCTGCAGACCAGCCCTGTTGAATCACATGGACCTCTGCAGACCAGCCCTGTTGAATCACATGGACCTCTGCAGACCAGCCCTGGGTGCCCCAGAAGGATGTTAACCTCCCGGGACAAGCTGCTGCTGTGATATCATTCGGACGCCATTTCTGATAAACGGTCAACTGTGATAGAGAACGGCCTCCATTCTCATCAGGGATGGTACAGGAATACAGGGTAACAGATGGGGCGATGGCGGGGGGGGTATTACGGCAGCAACATGCAGCGCACTCCGTCAACCCTGTGTTGGTGGGGAAGGCTCGCTTCTAGTCATCGTGGGCGGTGCTAAGCCCTCCAGTCGCTATTCCCCTTTTATCTGTGACGTTTTCCTGATCCTCCTCAAACTGGTTGCGATGCTGCCTCAGCCAGTCCCTCGACCTCCACCCTCCTCCCCTCCTCTTCCTCCTCCTCTTCGACCTCCACCCTCCTCCCCCTCCACTTCCTCCTTCTCCTCTTCCTCCTCCTCCTCTACCTCCTCCTCCTCCTCCTCCTCCTCCACTGCCCACCACCCAGCCTGCTCTCTCTCAGTGCATTACTCTGATGTGATTTGGCGGTCTGGGGGACGGTTGGACCTGCAGCCTACAGGGGTCAAATGGAGATCCAATTATACTCGGGGGTGGACAGGCTGAAAGGGGTGGGTTCTGAGTTCCTACACTGTAAATACCACCTGCGGCCCTTCTTTCTCTGCCATGAGTGGGATTAAAGTGTGCGACTGACTGCCTTGCGACTGATTCCCTTTTTCCGTTTTCTTTTCCTTTTAACAAACCCAACATTGGATAGAGCACATGTGCGGTGGGGTCTGTCCAAGGGTTGGTACCTTAGTCATTCCTAGAGAGACTTTGGTTGTTGAAGCCTGGGGCAAACCAGTTACTCAACCCCTTTTGTTTGGTTCATCTGTAATTCTTGGACTGTGCGTTTCCGACAGACATTTTAATTAGTGCGGTAGATCATTATCCTTAGCTCTGAGGGGTGTTTTATAATTAAAACAAATGCCGTGGCTTTGACAAGCTGAATTATGGAGGATGGAAAAAACAGGAGACTTATTTTCTGCTAAAGGTGTAGCCGGGCGATAAGTGTGTCTGACTCTGTGCTTGGTTATTGGGTGCGGCTGTGGGTGTTTCTCTGTTTGTAGTTGTGACTGTGGATTTGGCTGTAGTTGGTGGTGTTTTCGCTTGGCTGAAACGTAGGACTCTGTTCTCTTGGATTGTAGGTGTGGCTGTTTTCATGTGTTAGTGAGCGTTTTCATGGACCTACCCGTGTTTTTAAGCAATATGGCTATGTTTGGTAACATAGCCATAACTTTATTTTCTCGAGCCTTGGTCTCAGCCTCAGAGACAAAAGAAGAGCACAAACAAAATCTCAATGTAGAAGGTGGTTGGTGTGGCTAGCTGTAGAGTAGTGTCTACTTTTATGTCATGTTGCAGACACTTTTCTCCAACGCCACATACAGTGAATACTTTTAGATGCATGTCATTAAGGGAGCAGAAAGGCATCAGAAAGGCATCACCCAGACTGTAGACTGCAGACATTGGCGTTCAATCCTGGAACCTTTGAGCTTGGAGTCAAACACCCAAACACCCTACCCACCACCAGACTATCCTGTTTTGTAGTTCTGCCCTTGCAGCTTGGTTCTCTTGTCACCGTTTGGGTATTCTGTGTGTTCTGTATGTGTGGCGTTTTTCTGTGGCATTTCACTGACTTCCTTCAACTCACACCTGTGGCTTGAGATTATTTGCATTGTCCTACTATTGTTTTTTGTGAGCAGATGGCGCACTAACAACGCAGCACGCGCAGCGTCAAAGTGCAATCACAGGGGGTAGTGCCCTGAGCAGATTGCTAATCAACACTCTTTCATTTCATTTAGGTTGGTGGTACTTTGCTACGGCAACAGCACCAGGCCCTGGATTGGATTGCGGGCGGGGAGTGTGACCAATAGGAACAGTGGAGAACATGCAGGACTCTGCCTCCAACAGCAAGATGGCCAATCAGGTGAGGCCTACTCCAGTGGAAAATGACCTGTGTTTTGTAATAAAAAAAAACTACGTATTTTAATGGCTATATGCAGATATCCAGAAAATGAATGGATCCATGCCCTACAATTTGAATATTCTTGGAATAATAATGGATTGATCAAAAACAATTCACAACTTTGTCATGCCTCCATTTATCTTCAAACGTACTAACATCTTTTATCCTTCTGGGTCAATCTGACCACAATTTAAACCTCTAGATATGGACAATATTTCAAATTGTTAGCCTGTTTCTTGTTGACTCCCTCAAATAAAACATCCCCCCCTTATTACATCCAGAATGCCTATTGCGTTACAAATATTCAAATAACCATAAACACTCAATTTACCAATTTACACCAAAAATTGGAAAGAAAGATCTTTCCATTTTTGTAAGGTAACCCCTCTGCCGGTGGTTGAGACGCAACAGAAAATTGCATGCAAAACCCATTATCATGATCATTTTATGTTGTTGTCCCCTTTTAAATTATGTAAAAGTAATTCAATATGAAAAACTCTTATCTAGAGACATTTAACACAAAGTTGTAAAAAAACATCCCCTCTATTCCGTGGCTTTTTCACAGTGTGTGATTCTTCTCTTTTCTTCCATAGGACCAGAACTCCAAGCATGTGGACAACCACAGAGAAACAGACGATATGTCGGACCTCACCTCGCCAAGCCGGAACCCCAAATCTCCAACAAAGGGCTCCAAGCGCCACAAGATGTCTCCTTTCAAAGTGACCCTGCTGGACTCCTCGGTGTACGAAGGGGAGATCGAGGTAACAAAGTGTGGAAACGTACTGTAAAATAAGCAGTCTGGTTCTGCCGTGTGAGTGTCTTACCCTATGTGTGGTGGCAATTAGTGTATTAACCTATCACCTCCGTTGCATATTTATCCCACCCATCACAGGAGACGTGATTAAATGTCAGGGTTCCGGGACAGTCGCTAATCGGATTTTGCTTTGACATTGTGATCTGATGAGCTGGAGCCACATCCGTGACACGGGCGTGGGCTTGTGGCGTTGTAATTGGATTTCATAGGTTGAGTGGACAGAAATCCCGCAATGACAACAATGTGTACAGATAGCTGCTTCTGTAAAAGCACTCCCCATGTCCATTTACGCCGAAGTGATCCCGACTTCGTATTGTGCAGAGTTTGGAGGGGTGTGTGCTGCAGTTAGAGGCCTTGACGCCACACAAGGTGGAGTGGAACTCCATTTATTGGTTCTGTGACAGACTCGGCCCAGAACAATTCTCTCTCATGGGCAACCTAAGGAGCAGATCAACCAGAGGAATGAGATGAGATGGAGGAGATGGGAACTGAGCATCAATGCTATACGGAGCACAACATAACACAATGCTTTGCTATACAGATCTCTTATTTGAAGAAAAATGTCAAAGTTATAGAATTCAAATCTTATCTTATCTCATATTAAAGGTCAAAAGTATGTACATTTTTGGACTAGAGAGCCAGTGGCTCTCATAAAAAAAAGGTATTTTTCATTCATTCTGAGAGAAGTTAGGGGCCTAATTGACAAAATTGTCGTGTCTGAAAAAAGTACTTCTGAGTGGAAGGGTCACATGACATACCGCCCTCTCCTCGGACGAGCTGTCCAGACACACCAATCAGAGCACGGCACTCCTGTCAGCCTCCACTACCCATGTGGCCAGACCTTGCTTCTATGTCAATGGCTCTTGGCTCATCACTGAACAGACAGACAGACAGCCAGCCAGCCTGGGCCATGGTCCACCTATAATCAGACACTGCGTTTGTTTTTGTCTAGACAGGGTTTTTTTTACGATGAGCCAGTGTACATGAAAGACTGTGGGCCCTATTTTAACGGTCTGAAACGCAAGTGAGAAGCGCCAAGCGCAAGTAGCTTTGTGGGCGGTTCTATGGCGATGTTGGTATTTTACCGGCGCATGAATGACCCTTGCGCCCGGCGCAAATTTAAAAAGGGTTGGTCTGAAGGAGTCTAATTACCCGTAGGTGTGGTTTGGGCCTAACGTGCAACAAACCCATGAGAGTGCCAGCTCCCATCCCCTTTAAGAGCCATAAGCGCATTTGAATCTGACAAGTTGATATTTTGACAGTGCGTCTGCAGTCTCCGATGAGACAGATGCACATGAATTTCAAACTTCAAATGGCTCGGTTTATTGCCAAATAATATGGCCTAATTCACACATGGAATAAGGTTTTCTTCCACAACTTCAGAATCCTCAGAGTCCTCAAATACATTTTGGCAAAGAAAACTTAACACACATATGATATGCGGTAACTGTGGTTCTATTTAATGATATACGCAATACATTATAAACATTGTTTCTTATCAGTATTGTATGCATCGTTGTTATCGACTTGTGTTCCTAATATGCATGTGTCCCCCCGTTACTATACATTGCCATGGACTGTATTATGCGTTACGTGTTTACCGGTAGTTTGCGTTTGTTTAAACAGGTGGACGCACACACGTGCGCCCGCATTCAATAATTCTCTTACACGTACACACACGCGCGCCCGCATTGTTTCATTCTTTTTAACACTCACTCGCGGTAAAACAATGTTTTCTCAGTATGAAATACTCATCAATCCTAAAAGTTATGGGCATGTACACGATGTCTGTGTCAAGAAAATATGTGTTTGCTGTACGGACTTTGCAGATGCATTGATTTAAAGGTACAACTTATTACCGCTGTATCAGCTGTTCTTCCCAAATAATTTACCAAGAATGTGTGGGTAGGTAGATGAGAGAAGCAAAGTGTATGCGCGAGGTGCACAAGCAACATTATGCATGCGCCCTTAAAATAGCATCTGAACAACACGCCACTGACTTTAAACCAGGTATTTCCTGGTTTGAGGCGCAAGTGATTTCTGAAACTGCAAAATAGCACCAGGGAACGTTTGCGCCAGAACACGCCTCCTCCTTCCAGTTGCAAACTAGCAACGACACATGCACCAGTGAGAAAGTCAATTGCGGCGGATGCAAGATAGGGCCCTGTATGTGCATGTGAGAGTCTGTAAGAGTTTGTGTGGTTTGAGTGTGCATGTACATGATTGTGTATGTACTTGGATACCTGAACGTTGGTTTGTGTGTGTGTGTGTGTGTGTGCGTACGTATGCGTGTGTGTGTGAGTGTTTGAACTTGAGGGTGGGAAAGGGAAGAATAGGAAGAATGCTGCACTTGTACCACCACAGCTCCACCACAGGAACAATGTAGGTCCTTCTCTGGGCGCCACAGCACTGCTTCTATTACCGGGAGATTAGGCAGAGACAGAAGACGGTGTGCCCTGCCGGTTCATTTCCTCCGGGCTCATCTCCTGTCCTTACAGTGGTTGGCTCATGTTGGCCGCGCCACAATCAGTTGACAAATGAGCCCCCGTACCCTTGTAGCGTCCCTGCCCCTTCTACTCTGCGCCCACAGGAACTAACACCCCTCTCAATGCAGTGAGAGACACGTTGTTCGAGTTCTGTCCGCGTCCACACAACAACACATACACACACACACACACACACACACACACACACACACACACACACACACACACACACGCGCGCACGCACACACACGCGCACGCACACACACACACACACACACACACACACACACACACACACACGCACGCACGCACGCACGCACGCACGCACACACAGACACACACACACACACACACACACACACACACACACACACACACACACACACACACACACACGCACGCACGCACGCACGCACGCACGCACACACAGACACACACACACACACACACACACACACACACACACACACACACACACACACACACACACACACACACACACACACACACACACACATTTTCCGCACGCACACACACTCACACACACACTTGCTTGGTCTTCTTTCTTTCCATCTTTAATTGCAGGGGTGGGATGTTAACTCTTGCCATGTCATAACCCCACTCCACAGAGCTCCAGCCTCCACAGCTGAAGGGTGGTGTGTGGACGGCAGAGCTCCCCCCCCCCCCCCTTCCCTGGGGAAAAGACACTGACACCGGTGGAACTAACCTATCCATGGGCTCATTAAGTTAGGATTCATGTGCTGCTGTTAGATGTGGTGTGTCAGCCTGTGCATGTGTGTGTGTGTGTGTGTGTGTGTGTGTGTGTGTGTATGTGTGTGTGTGCGTGTGTGTGTGCGCGTGTGTGCGTGTGTGTGTGTGCAAGTGTGTGTGAGTGTGACTGTGTGTAAGTGTGTGTACCTGTGGGGATGTGTTAAGGTAAGTGGCTCTTCTCATAAGGCCGCCAGACAGGCAAGAACAGGGTGCTTCATTCCCGGCTTCCGAATTTTCTCCCTCTTAATTTTTTCCATCACAATGTTCCGGTCGGAGATCAAAGATCCGGCCGGATATCCCCCTGCCCTTTGGGTTAGTCTCCAGGGACGACAGCAGCTGGAGGTTATGGGTATGAGGATCTGAGGAATAGCTCCCCGGTCCGGCCTCGTCAGGCCATTTGTTTGTGTGTGATTTCGCCGCCCGGCGCTAATGGCCATAACGACCCCACGGAGCGTGTGGGCGTTTGTGAACGTCTGCGGGGGCGAGCGCTGGCCAAGATGTTTGCGTTTGGCAACCTACTTGTTGTTAACGTTAACATGTGCACTAAGAGGCGGCGATCACAGTGACTCACTAAATAGAGAGTGGCATTGCTTTTGTTGTCGGGTTATCCTGTGGAGTCACGCTAATCATTATTTATCTGACTCTTTGAACTGCTGCTTTTTCCATTGTTTGCTTTTGGCTGATATCTCTGGTTTCAGGTGAGGTCACCTATCTAAAACCCTTTTCTGCTTAAACAATAATAACAGGAGGATATGTGTGTGACACATAGTAAGCTTTGACATTTTTTAGAGGCAAAGATGGTTCAAATTACTTCCTGTCCAGCTGTGGGGTAGGTTTACCCATGAACCCATTTTCTGCGTCACTCCACAGAGGACTGGACTCAGGGTTTTGGCGTGTGTATTTACCTAGGCTTCTTACAACGTTTACCCAACAGCAAAGGGATTTTGGAAGGAAAAGAGGGATAATACAGTATCTGTTTCCTTGGCAACCATTTGCTCCGTCTTCCTGTCACCGCGGAAACTGGGCTCCAGGGTAGAGGAAGCTGTGTTTCCAAATTGAAGCGTCAAGATTGTTTTTTAATGCAGCTTAGGAAATGCGTGTGCGTTTACGTGTTGGTGTGTGTAGGTGTGTGTGTGAGATGTAATATTCATTCTTACATAGCGTTATTTGGTTATTTATTGTTTGGTATTACTTATGCAACAATTACTGTCACAATCACAGTTACTGCCTCTGTTACAAATGACAAATCATACCACGTAAGTGTCTCATCCGCTGTGTTGGCTGACAGTCCAATTCAGTCAATGCTTAGTGTGTTTGGCTTTGGGATCCTATTTTGCTTCCCTGTAAAGTAAAGAGCATACCAAATTCTTTTTTTTTGCTCATTTATGTCAGACTATTTAGGAGATAGGAGCTGTAAGGGAGTGGGAAATCCACCCATCGATCATGGGACATTGATCGTGGCTGATTAATACGTCACTGCAGGCAGGCAATTGGCGAACCGCTCATTGGTGATACCGATATGATGGCCGAGTAATTTGATAAGTGCATCGTTGATTTCAGTCAGCTAGAACACACCATTAACATCAAATCGGATCAATTAGATGGAATGAAGACACATTTACGCAATACAACTATATTCAAGCAATGAGCAGGTGCCAGCCGCAGTTCAGTTTATCAACCAGTCAGTTGTTGAAACTTCAGGCTTTTTGCAGAATTTATCCAAAAGACTCCATTATTTTCACAGGTTGATGTTAAAATATAAGGCGCAAAACAAAATAATCATTCTAGCCTACCTGCAAGAATCCTTGTCTCTAATCCTGCATCTTCAGGACTGGTTCATAAGACTACATGTACATAAAAACATGTCAGTCACTTTGGATGACAGCTGATAGTATAAAACAGCATTGAGTTCTTTATTGTGAATCCATTGCAGAGTATTTTGCGTAGTATAGAAGATGTTTGAGGAGCAAGCAAATTTAGTCGTTGTTAATGCTAGAATATGAGCAATATGAGATGTATTCAAGCCTTGATAGACCGTCTGGACCTCTTAAGTTCATATTCTGTTTCTCTCTGCAGATCAGTCTGGCCTTGAGCCCATCTCCCAAATAGGTCAAAATGATATGGCAAAAGAATCAATTGCCGCACATCCACGACCGGACTGATATTCAAACTTGAATAGCCGGAAGGTCTCACAAGGCCATATTTATTCAGCGGCTTAATTGATGCATCTCAATTTTATAGCCCTCAACATTGCTTGCTCCCCGCCGACATGTCAAAAATGAGAGATGTCTGCATATAATATCACGCCCCCTCACCACACTTCATTTCAGAGTCCATTTTCTCTGTCAAAATATGAGATGCCCTCTGACTGTTAAAGCCCTCTCCAGGGCCGAGCTGCTCGCAAGCGCTTGCAATCATGAGGAAGGCTAAGCAGTCATGACGGGTGCCTCGAGGGGGGGTCTCAGCCATCACCACCCACCATC
This sequence comes from Gadus macrocephalus, assembly GCF_031168955.1. Taxonomy (NCBI): domain Eukaryota; kingdom Metazoa; phylum Chordata; class Actinopteri; order Gadiformes; family Gadidae; genus Gadus; species Gadus macrocephalus. The sequence continues at coordinate 18,836,437 of NC_082394.1, read as the reverse complement.
GACAATCGCCCTCTATCCTAGGGCCCACCACCGCTGATCGATACATAACACTTGGGTATTATTTGGAATATGATTATCTGCTCAGCCATTTAGAAGATGCTTTCCAGAAGACCTTTCAGCTCGCGGACAGAAAGGTGCAGCCGCTACTTCTGGCCCCAATATATATAGGATATATATATCCTATATGTTCTTAACATGTCTATTTTATGCAAATTATTATTTTCTGTGTGAGTACTTGGCAGTTCTTGGCGATGCCTTCCACTCTCTTCTACACTGGCACTGTATTGGTCACATCTAATTAATAAAATTAGTTTGTAATGATCACGCTTGAAATGGCAGAATGGGACCCAAGTGTGTTGAGGACCCTACTGACCAAGGGTTTTATTTTATGCACACAGAACAGAAAGCACTGTTATTTACGATCATTTCTGAGAAGTGAACCTGTTCCGTAGTGTGGATTCAAAAGCTTGTTAATCTGTTGAATGTACCCGTATCCTTTCACCTTTGACACACCTTTTCGTCCCTTCTTAAAGTCAATTCCTTTTCCAAGCGAGATCTAACAAGCCGCTTCTGTGCCTGTACAAGGACATGGGATTTGATTGTGCACTGCAAGTTTTTGTGCAAGTTTCTATTCTTCTAACTTCTATAATGTTATTGTCTGTGTGTGTGTGTGTGTGTGTGTGTGTGTGTGTGTGTGTGTGTGTGTGTGTGTGTGTGTGTGTGTGTGTGTGTGTGACAGAAACACTCCAGAGCACAGGGCCTGATGGACATGGTGTGTGAACACCTTAACCTGCTGGAGAAGGATTACTTTGGCCTCAGCTATTTAGACGCGGACACACAGAAGGTAAGTCAGTCCTACTACCATGGAAAGCCCTCACACACACTCACAGTCACGCACACACACCAACACATGGACACACACACACACACACACACACACACACACACACACACACACACACACACACACACACACACACACACACACACACACACACACACACACACACACACATACAAACTCATACGCATTCACACAAGCATCAGCTCATTCCCACATGCATGCACACACACACACACACACACACACACACACACACACACACACACACACACACACACACACACACACACACACACACACACACACACACACACACACACACACACACACACACACACACACACACAAACACACACACACATAGACACATATAGACACACATAGACACACACATGAGGCTTGTGAATGATATGTCCAAGCTCTAATCACACTCTCACAATTGACTCTTTAATGGGCAAGGATACATACAGAGGAAGCCACAATTTCTGAGGTGTTCATTTCATATTTCGGTATAGTGTTCCACAGCCTATCACTCTACTACAATTATATAGTAAACAAAACATAAGCATTTAAAATGCGTAAATCACAGGTTTTGTTATTCACAGACACACAAGCCCGCAAATGAACACAGAATTTGCAGAGCACGGTCGCTACGATTTAAAGTATGACGGTTCCTGTCAAAGTCTTCTCAGTCTAAAACATCATAACAAAAAGACTCCAAAACTCAGGAGTCTCAAGAGTAAACAAGGGAGCTCCTGAGGGCCACCCACCCCTGCCCTCCACACATACATACACACCGTGGCATTCTTAATACGCAAGCCTACCTCCTTACCCCAAAGTCCTGTAAGGACCTCATTACGTGACTCGTAATGGGGCTGTCAAACGGCAACCTTTGCGTGTCGGTTGGCATCAAAAGACTTGTTAAGACACTGTGGGTTGGACTGCATTGATCTTACCCCCAGCCTAAGGGCAGGTATGCACTACAAACACAATGGAGCAGCACACAGACTACCTCTGTCCCCGTCCGGGGAAGGAGGGGGAGGAGGTGAGGGGGAAGGGGGAATGTCGAGAGGTGCACAGGAACTGACGTTTATTTTGCCCGACGTCTGGGCTGCAACCCACTGTCCCACGGTGTGTGAAGCCGGGTGACAGGTCATGACTTAATGGCAGGTGTCTGGTTCACCCAAGCGAGACCCAGGACTTACAGCAGCTGACGGCAGGTCGTACTCTATTTCTTCTTCTTCTTCTTCTTCTTCTTCTTCTTCTTCTTCTTCTTCTTCTTCTTCTTCTTCTTCTTCTTCTTCTTCTTCTTCTTCTTCTTCTTCTCTGCCTCTTGTCTCCTTCTATTGTGCTGTCTATCTCCGCTGCTGTCATAACCCCTGGAAAGCAACAAAAAAAAGAAAAAAGAAAGATGTCTTTTGCTGTTGTATTTGTCAAAGTTAAACCACACTAGATTCTGCTTTTCCCTCACCCAGGCTTATACTGTATAATGGTTGGATTAACCGTTATAAAATAACTCAGTTCAGCAGCATGATTAAACATAGCGGCACTGGCTTGCCTCTATGTTAATCTGTGTGCGTCTGTGTGAGTGTTTTGTTTAACGGGAATCTGGGTCTGAAGTCGTCCGAGAAACACTTCTCATTTCACCCCCAAGATGACTATGATACTGCAGACCGCCTCATTCCCCTCCCCTTCTCACCCCCGGGCTCTTCATCCTCTCCCCCCACCCATCCTATTCATCCTCTCCCCCCTCTCCCCCCTCTCCCCCCCACACCCTCAATCTGCGCAGCTCATTCCACACTGAAGGGGTTCTGATGCACGCCTGCCAAAAAAAATTATTTTCTCGAGGCGCTAAGCACCTGAGGCTGCAGCAGCTGGTGGGTTGCTGGTGTTGTTGGTGGTGGTGGTGATGGGGTCCAGGAACCGGGAGATCACTGTCGGATCACTATGAGGAGCGATGCATTCCAGCACACACTTCTAATTCCTAATGTGGCAGGCGCGTGTTCGCAGGCGCGTGAGATGTCTGCAATGATGCTGTCATGTAGAACTTTAGACACAATCTAAAGTCTCGTCTTGTCCAGCACATCCAGGTTCAGGAAACATCCCTATCCTCACGGAACAGGCACGGGGGGCAAAGCAGGCCGCCTTTAGATCTTTTTTTTGGTACTTGCCTTTGAAACTGGCTTTGATGAAAGGAGGGATGGCAAACTTGAGTGCGCATGTGTGTTGAATGGCATGCCGTCATGGCCACCCCCGCACACCCAGTCAACCCCTCCTGAGGGGCAGAGAGCTAATCAGAGGCGGTTGTTTAGTGGCAGACAATGCAGGGTACAGATGCCGAGGGGAAATTGAGAGACTGTGTCTTTCAGCAGGGTGTTCAGGTGTCTGTGTGTGTGTGTGTGTGTGTGTGTGTGTGTGCGTGTGTGTGTGTGTGTGCGTGTGTGTGTGTGTGTGTGTGTGTGTGTGTGTGTGTGTGTGTGTGTGTGTGTGTGTGTGTGCGTGTGCGTGTGTGTGTGTGATGTGTTTTCAATGTGTGATGTCATGTCTTTCAGAACTGGCTGGACCCCTCCAAAGAGATCAAGAAGCAGATGCGTAGTGAGTTTCTTATTCATTCAAAATAATGTGCGACTATTACTGATATTAATCAATGAACGTCAGATTTATTTTGCTTGGTTTCTTGGCTGCAGTTTGTTTTCAATTGTATCACATTTGTTGAAGATCTAGAATACAATCTATTTCAATATAAATTAAATGCTGAATCATTGTGGTACTCTTAATTCATACTGAAATACATTCCTGGAACAACCTTGTGGTATGATAAATAAAATAATAACCACCAATTCACATTTCTCTTCTCAGACACCCTGTGGCACTTCGCCTTTTCAGTCAAATTCTACCCCCCAGATCCCTCCCAGCTGACCGAGGACATAACCAGGTACACACACACACACACACACACACACACACACACACACACACACACACACACACACACACACACACACACACACACACACACACACACACACACACACACACACACACACACACACACACACACACAGGCGCATAAAACCCACACATGCATACACACGCACACATTAATGCCTGTACTTAGTGCAAATTGGTGCCTAAAACGCAGCCTGAGATGGGGCGCCTCTGAAGTGTCTCTGCAGCAGCTTACTACCGCACATGATTAACCTGTTTATTAGAAGAAGTAGAACCCACTAAGAAATTCTGACCCCCCTTGCCCCACACCTGCCTCCTCCCTCCACAATCCCCCGTGGGTTTATTAGGATGGAGTCTGAGTAAAGGACTGTGGATTAGCTCACCAAGACATTCCTCTCAAAGCTACACTTTCTACTGTACCAACACCCTCTTCCAATCTGCCCCCCCCCCAATCAACTACCCCTCCCTCCTCCTCTGACCAACTGCCCCTCCCCTCCCCTCCCCCTCACCAGGTACTACCTGTGTCTGCAGCTGAGGGACGACATGCTGTCGGGGCGGCTGCCCTGCTCCTTCGTCACCCACGCCCTGCTGGGCTCGTACGCCGTGCAGGCCGAGCTGGGCGACTACGACCTCGACGAGCACGGCTCCGACTACGTCAGCGACTTCCACTTCGCGCCCAACCAAACCCGCGAGCTGGAGGAGCGGGTGATGGAGCTCCACCGCAACTACAAGTACGGCGGTCCACTCCCAGACGCTTGAACCCCACGACAATGACCACGACGTCTGTACCCTTGAACAAGAGATGCCCTAGCCTAGCCTAGCCTAGCCTACTAACCAGCTTATTAATCACATGAACGCCGTCGCTGTGTGATGGCCTGATAGTCTGGGGGTAAGGACGTAGCTGAAAGGTGTTGGTTTGATCCTCTACAGTCTTCCTTTTGCCATTCTTGAGCATGTTTTCTGAAACACTTACCTTATGCTTCATGTACGCTGCTGCTGTGCGATGGAGTCGTTGTCTAGACTCTAGTGTTTAGGGTGTAGCTGAGGAGGTTGTCCACAGTCCACCGCCATGTCCACAGCCAGGCAGTAAGCGTCTTAGAGCAAATTGTCTTTACTCCCATCTCACCAGTTGACCTAGGCAAGAAGTCCAACTCCTACCTGATTATTTGTGACGGGTGTCGGTTATATTTCCTGGTAGGTCATCTTAAATAAAATGATCTGCTTAATATAACTAAATAGTAATATTTCAGAAAGTTATTTGTTTTGCACTTTGTGTTATGTGGATTTTATTTTTGTTTTTGTGGCGAACTTTAGCATTTGCCTTTCCTGGATCATATTTATAAGAAACATAATAGTTAACCCACAGCCCTTTCCAAAGTGCACTTGATGTGTCATGTTCTCAAAGCATGATGTAATAAACAACATCCGGTACTTACGTACCGATTAAGTCATTTAAGCACATGCTTTTATCCACAGCAATCTCCTTCTGAGTAATCATAGCATTCCATCGGTGAGAAAGACACAGTGCCACACGACCAAGTTCAAACAAATACGAGTGCAGGATATAGCTGCAGGAATCCCACCAAATGGGCTGGTAATTGCCACACACGGCTATGTAAGATAAGCATATAGGCATGCTATCGCAGTGAGTGGCAGCTGTGGCGGATGGATGGAATGGAATCAAGCCATTCAATTCAGTCCTCATCATACATGTTAACTGTACATGTCTCCCACCTGGCTTGCTACAGGCATCTCGACAGGCGTCGGGCCCTATTTTGTTCAAGCCGAATACCTCCTTGTTTGGCTGATGGTGTATTATTTATGAGATTGCATCAATAAGGAGTGCTGACAGGTGGTATCTCATATCTCATTTCGGCGCCCAGTTGGATGTTTGCCAAGTCCTCGACACTCTTCTCTATAAATAGGCCTTCTTTGTTGGCAAACAGCCAAATCTGTGTCATAGACGTGTGGGTGGTCATAATAATTGTTGTTACTCTAATAATAATTACAGTAATATCAGTTATAACTGTAAGTCAGTAATTGGAAATCAGTGATATATCTTTTAAAAAAAACTGTTGGCAAAGTGTTACAATTAAAGCAAAACAAGGATTCATAGCAATACAAGCGGCTGGAACAGAAAATAGGTTAGTGAATCGGTCAAATAATTACGTAAAAATCAATATGAAATCTGAAAGCATAATGGAATAGTAGTCAGTAGGGGGCACGGGAGGGCTTTCAGAAACCCGTGGTGGAATTCATCAACTGTATTAGTGAGGTAACCCCTCCCGCTGGGGATCTGAACCTGGCTGCATATTATGCGATTTGGGGAGAGAAATCACGTAGGTTTTCATTTATCCTGTAACAACATTAGCTCTGGTGTTCCACAGGGGCATGACTCCAGCGGAGGCTGAAATCAACTTCCTGGAGAACGCTAAGAAGCTGTCCATGTACGGGGTGGATCTCCACCACGCCAAGGTGAGGACGTTGTCCTTGTTATTCCATTCAAACATGGCCCTTGTTTACAAATGATCACCCGACTTGTTCACTCAAGCGCGCTACTGTTGTTTACAAATGCTCATCTTCCTTGTTTACAAATGCTCACCTTTTCCGGTTACAAATGTCCACCCTTCTCGGTAGTCGATGGCGTCTAACTCCTCTGGTCTTCAGGCAGTCACTGTTCATGTTTACATGTATGTACCGTTCTTGTTGACCAATGCTCGCTGTGTCTTGGGTTGCTGCAGGATTCAGAAGGGATTGACATCATGCTTGGTGTCTGTGCAAACGGGCTGCTGATCTACCGAGATAGGCTGAGGATCAACCGCTTCGCCTGGCCCAAGATCCTTAAAATCTCCTATAAAAGGAGCAACTTCTACATCAAGATCAGGCCGGGAGAGGTAAACTATAAATCCGTCTGGTAATTATGGTGATAACCCCACATCGGGAAGAATGTTTGAACTAACTTACATTCCATAGCTGTTGGCTATCATCTCTGTAGCTACTTTGCTGTAACGACAATGTTGTTATTCAAAGGGGAGAGAGGCTATGGTGTTTGACCCCAAGAGGTTCAAACAAGGGGCGATTTCAGCCGTCCTTAAAATGTCCAGTGATCTTTTTTTCTACAATAAAGATAACCACTTTTAGTGGGCTTTTTTCAACCTCTAACGGATGGTTTTAATGAATTCAGAATGGAAATTGTCAAAAGAACATCTATAACACACGATGTACAGTATATGGGCCTATCAAGTCATCTTTGTCCTGGCTGTCAACCCTTTTCCCTAGCGAGGAACCTACGTGATAAACCATGGCGGATTTAGCTGAATGTAAATCTAATTTGGGCTAAGCCCCCCTAAAGGTCAAGTGCTAGCATCACCCCTGGTTTGACCCCAAATGTCCGCAGTCTACCTTGAGGCATACTCAAGCAAGATCCTTGAGCGCCACACCACTAATTCTGCTGCTTGTACGACACATATGACGTATTTCAATAAAGGTTTACTGCAAGTCAGTTAAATGACTAAAATATAAATAGTAGCATGTGTCCTTCATGTGTTGTGCTGCAGCAGCGTAGCCTCCGCGGCGTGGCTGATGAAGGAGCCCCTTACACAATTTGCCTGTGATGCCCCCCCGCCAAATAAAGAGCCCCTTTTTACGGAGCTATTGCAGCTGCAGCTAACATCAGAGTGCAGGGGGGAGGAGGATAAAGAGTATAAATACTAAATATAATAAGTATAGAGCCATGAGATGCTCTGTACGAAGAGGGGATTGGTAGTCTGTTTGGGGGCCAGATAGTCTTGCGGTTAAGGGGTTGGGCTTGCAGTGAACGGTTCTGGTTCCATCAGCAAAGATACCCTAACCCTCTACCGGCTCTTAAATTTCAACGTGAATTGCTTGGATACTACTAAATCAAAAGTGCATTTTAAATGGAAATAGGGAATTGCTCTGTTTGTCTGTCATCCTCAGCCAATCCCAGTCTGCCACAAACCGTTGGGTTTGGTCAACCGATCGAGCTCAAATGGAAGAGAGGGAAATAAAAAAAATGCATTTTATTTGCAGAACAGACTGCTGCGGGCAGTCGACCGGGGAAGAGAGGGGTAACTTCAACAGCACAGTTTTAATGTCCGCTGAGAAATCGTTCTTGAGTTGGCCACCTTAAGAATGCTTCTCAGAATACATAATCAGTCAATGGGAATGCAAAATGGGGAACAGCAGAAGGCGATTCTTCTAGCGTGGCGCTGTACATTGTTGCTGTTGTTCTGCCTTCTGTCGTGTTCTGAGACCTAACATAACGCCACAGTGGACGACACGACAGGACAAAAACACATACTGCTGTTCTATGCAGGTAAACTACATTTCTTTCTTTCTCTCTCTCTCTCCCTCTCTCTCTCCCTCTTTATCTTTCTCTGTATCTCTCGCTCAGTATGAACAGTTTGAAAGCACCATTGGTTTTAAGCTCCCAAACCACAGAGCTGCTAAGAAGCTGTGGAAGGTCTGCATTGAGCACCACACCTTCTTCAGGTAAACCTCCCCTCCATCACTTTCGTATCCGTGCGGTCTACTGTGCAGTGTATCCCTGTATCTCTCTGTGAAATATGGCTATAGGGCTTTTACATGCATCCTGGGGTATTGGTTGGTGATACTGTTTTGGCAACTTTGTGACTCGAGAGAGTTGTAGTATTTCAAATCTTAAAAATATGTGAATATACCCTAGCCTAGGCTTCTGAAGGATGTTGTTTTGCCACGCATGCATGGGAATTGTTGCGCAGTCATTTCACGATTCATTACTAATCAGTGACCAGAACACCGTTACTACCCGTTACATTCCTATGCTCCTGTACTTCCGGAATGGAGATGGTCATTGCGATGTGACGTCACGATGCACAAGCCCTATTCATGATAATCCTGATGCATCACATTCGGCGCATGAATGCACCGATGTGATGTGACCCAAAGTGACCAAAAGACTGACCCTTTCGTTGGGGTTTCCTTCAGGCTGGTGTCTCCAGAGCCCCCTCCCAAGGGCTTCCTGGTGATGGGCTCCAAGTTCCGCTACAGTGGTCGGACCCAGGCACAGACCCGGCAGGCCAGTGCCCTCATAGACCGCCCCGCCCCTCACTTCGATCGCTCCACCAGCAAGCGGTACCTGCTGTCACGGAGCCTGGACGGAGGTATGCAGCGTGGCCGTCATCATCGCCGTCTTCATCATCACGTGTTTTGTATATCGAATGACATAGATCCAGATAACAACTTTCTTTACCGTGTGCACCATGTTTTGCCATGAAATGTTATTCAACTTTAATCGTAAATAACCAAGCCTAAGTAGGTGTGCTCTATGTAGCACCTAAAGAGATGTTGCCATCAGAGCAGAGAGAAACGACATATCGAAACATTTAAAATACCTACAAATACATACAAATTTGCTAACAGATTTCATTGTTTGACACAACCTACGGCGCTGATTTGATTCCATACGTCTTTAACCCTTGACCCCCGCCTCCAGAGTTCTCCCGGCCGGTGTCGTCCATGTGTGAGAACCACGAGGGCCTGTCCCACCGCAGCGTCAGCGAGCACCGGCGCCTCCACAGCCCCTCGGTGGAGGAGCAGGAGACGGAGATGGAGCCCAGTCTGGACCAGGACCAGGACGAGGAGGAGCATGAGCCCGCCTCCCTGGAGCACGACCACGACACGGGCGGCGAGCACACGCCCAGCAGGAAGAGGGAGATCAAGGTAGTGGTGGTAGTGTTGACGGTGGTCCCTCTCTCTCTCTCTCTCTCTCTCTCTCTCTCTCTGAGTTTTTATGACTCTGAAGGGGTAGAGCTGGGTTGAAGCTCATTAGTCAACCTTCCTCAGAGGCTGAGGCCATTGCAGCGGTGTCCAGGGAAGTGCATGCAAGGCAAGGGTGCAAGGATCACCTCCTTAGACACAAACACTGACCCTTGTTGGCCACTGAACCTGTAGGACATGCACCTTGTAAGAGATTGCGGTGGCCTTGCAGTAAGCCAAGCCACCATCCACTATCTTTTCCATTTTCACTCCTGTTTTATTTTCCTGCTTGATGGGATCTTTTCACTTATTTATTTATTTGAAGCCACATAGTTTTCCACTATGCAAAGCGTCTTTGAGATACTTAATGAAAAGGCGCTGCACGAGTCGAATGAATCATTGTTATTACAAAAATTATTAATCATACTCACACTAACATCCTAATATTATCTCTCTTATATTTCTTGTGAAAATGTGGAAAACTATACTTTATTACTCTCTTGAATCTATGGGATCTGCTCACTAACACGCTAACAATCTATGATTTCTGTCCTTTCCCGTTCTGCTGGCTGGGAAGGATGAGGCTGACTCAACAGTTGACAATAAACAGGAGGTACTTGGTGTCTGGTGACCTTCGACTGTCTTTCTCTTTATCTGTTATCCGTCTGTTAGTCTGTCTATCTGTCTGTTATCTGTATGCTATCTGTCTGCCTGTGTGTTATCCCTCTGTCTATGTTTCTCTAGCCTATGGCAAGCTGTCTTGGCATTTCCGAATTTCTGTCCATCCTTGTCTGTCTCTCCTCTCCTCTCTTATTCTCTCTTCTCTCTTCTCTTCGCCTGTCTTTTCTACCCTTCTCGTTCATGTTGTGTTCTGTTTACACTCGTTACGATGCCTTATCATGGTATCTCGTCACATACAAGGCCGCAATGCAATGGCCACACACCACACCTCTTTGCATTACCGTGAGGTACAAAAATATTCCTTGGGATTGATTTTGCACTTCACAAATGAGGGCTGTCGAAATCACTGTTCCCTACACTTTACGTACTGATATACAAGCGCCTTGTCTGTCAGACTGAAACATTTTCAGAACAAACCGTTTGACCTTTATGTCATATCCTCTGCATAATTTTCAGACAATGATTACACTTTACTGCAGTGTCTCTGCATCACCTTAGTGTGTGTTTGTGTGTTTATTACTGTCCATAAACTGTTTGTCTGATTATCTGTCTGCCTTTTGATTCATCTGGCTCGTTGTCCGTCTATTGGTTGGTCCAACTCTCTGTCTTTTCCATCTGTCTATCCGTCCATCTTTCTGTCCATCCATCATCTCGCTGACCTCCTGTCTCTACCTCTCCCCATTCCTACTGATCTTCTCCTTTCATTTGTCTCCGTGCCATCTACTCCCCTCCTTGTCCTGTCCCAACTCAGCTGTCTCAGTTGGACCAGGAGGTCACCCCAAGACACAAACAGGAGGTACAGCTGACTGTCTCTCCTCCCAGTAGAGTAGTATGACACACCCAGCCACTCCATCTGCCTGCCATGTCCTCTGTGATCCACCTTTAGGAAGGCTTTCACCGCTGTGCACCCACAGCATCACGTTTGGTTGCGAGTGTGTTTCGATCGAGTCCCTGTGCGTTGCAGTTACCGTCAGTAACTATTCTTGACAGTTCGGCTGCCCCTATGCCTCACCCAATCAAGAGGAAAAGTGCATTAGAGTCACTTAAATCTTCTTCCTTCAAGGAGGTTTGCGACCATTTGAATTTACATTTAGCAGGCACTTTTAGTGACCTGCAACCATACATACACGTCTTCACACACCAACGGCGGAGTCAGCCATGCCGGGGATCAAACTAGCAACCTTCCGGTTACAAGTCAACCTGCTCTACCTCCTAAACTAAGCTGACCCACCTACCAAATTGAAGTGCACTGTACTTGCTAATACACGCCAAGGTACTGTTGACCAACTACTGCCTTTAGTTGGTCAACAGTACCACGTGAACGATTGAGTTTCAACTGCTGTGTTGAACAGCAGTTGGTCAGACTAAGCGAACACAACCATTTTGGATGCGTTCCCTTGTGCTTCCCCTGGACGCGGGAAACACAGGAGGGGGGCTGTACATTCAGGATGGCTCGCTTTAGGGCACCACTCAGTCATTAGACTTTAACAGCTGATATTCACCGGCTGGAAGATGCTAGGTGGTAATGTGCCGGCTGTTGGTGATGTACAATAATATGTCCCAATTTAAATTTTGTGAAGAATCCAATGCTGCATTTGATGCCAGATGATATAAGTATATTCTGAACTGATATGCTGCAACATTGTGCCAATGTTTTTTTACATTTAACACTTGTTTAGGAAAGCAAATAGAGTTTGAAGGTATATGCAAATACGTATGTATGTATATATATATATGTATATATACATATGTATACTGTATATATATATATATGTAAATAGATTAATATACAACTTTAATTGTATTCACATCTGTGATCATATACTCACTTACTTCTATTCCAAAATGTATAGTTAATTAACACAGTATGATATGCTACAGAAGTGTTGATTTCAGCAGAAACCATAAAAGTCAGCTTATATAAAGTAACTGACAGAAGGATTAGTATTTAATCAATTCCTCCACGTGAGGCAGCCTCTGTAAATGTCTGCGTGATCAGTTTAAGTTGTGTGTTGTTGTGTGTGGCATCTCCTCCCATAACCTGTTCAGTTCCCAGATCATCTTATTTCTCACGCCCATCCAGTCATGCATACTCAAGGTGGTGTTTGTGATGTGGTTGGAAAGACATGTCAGAACTCATGGCCTATTTCTCCCTCCTTGTCTCTATCTCTCTCTCTCTCGCTCCGGTTTCTCCCTCTGTGACTCACTCTCTTTTGCTTTCTCCTTCTGTCTCTCTGTCTCTGTCACTCTCTCTCTCTCTCTCTCTCTCTCTCTCTCTCTCTCTCTCTCTCTCTCTCTCTCTCTCTCTCTGTGTCTCTCTCTCTCTCTCTGTCTCTCCCTGTTTCTCCCTCTCTTATGCTTTCTCTCTCTCTCTCTCTCTCTCTCTCTCTCTCTCTCTCTCTCTCTCTCTCTCTCTCTCTCTCTCTCTCTCTCTCTCTCTCTCTCTCTCTCTCTCTCTCTCTCTCTCTCTCTCTCTCCTTTTCATTCTCACTCTCTCTCTCCTCCTGTTATTCCATATCATCCTGTTTCTCTCTCCCTCTCCTTCTCTCCCTCTCTCCCTCCTCCCCTCTCACTCTCTGTCTCTCTCGCTCTCTCTCAACGTCTCTCAACGTCTCTCTCCCTCCCCTTCCATGTAGTTCCTGGACAAGTCGGAGGACATGTTGTTGAAGCACCAGGCCAGCATCAACGAGCTGAAGCGGGCCCTGAGAGAGCCAAACAGCAAGCTGATGGCCCGGGAGAAGCGGCTCTCCGAGACCTCCTCGCACGGAGGCACGCCGGAGCGCAAGGCAGTGAGTAGCCGGACACATCCCCCGGTCCACGTCGCCCCAAAGGAAGCAGCCCACTGATATGTACACAATACATTCATGACGCATTAAGTCCATTACACATTATTGTAGATGTTGGACTGCGGTTATATAGTGCTTTTCTCCAAAGCTCTTTGCAATTTTGACATTCACCCATTTATGCACACTCACACACTGACGGCAGAGTCAGACATGCAAGGCGATAGCCAGCTCGTCGGGAGCAGTTAGGCTAGGGTGCCTTACTCAGGACTAGCAACCTCGCGGTTACCAAACAACTTGCTCTACCTCCTGAACTACTGCCGCCAAACTTGAGGGATGTGGCAGTGAAACAAAAAAGCAGGATAGCATGGTTGTTAGGGTGTTTGTCTCCCTAACCAAAGGCATCCTAGGTTGGATCTCCGATGTCTCCCAATGTCTGCTACCTGTAGACATCCGTGATAAAAAAAGATTCTCTGTTTGATGCTTTGGATAAAATAATTCGGCTAGAACGAAAAGATGAATATACCAGAAGAACATAAATGTTAGATTTTTCCCAAATACAGTGTGTATGTGGGGATTAGGGGGGCGGGGGGGTAGCAAGTCTGTCATGTTTACTCATGTTTAGACCAAGATCAACGGAAAGAGTTCAATATTTTGGGATGGACAGATACCACAGGAGGCTACACTGTGTTCTCACACTCTAAACCACCATCAAAAACAGACGTTTTTCATACCCTCGTGACCCTGCCTAGTGCAAATGGGTTGTTAAATACTCTGCAAGCTTAGCAGACATCTATAGCTACCACATTGCGATAACACCCAGGTTTCTGGGGAGGGTAGAATCATCAAAAATCATCAAAAGAATCATTTTGAATCCACTTTGGACTGCTTGTGGAGAGGGTCGATGGCAGAGTAACGTCTCGGGATAACGATTGGTCGGCAGAAGGAATACGGGGCTGAGTGTCTGCTTGATTGCAATGGTGAGTTATGCCAGGTGCATGACTTGAGTTTCTACGTTAATATTTGTAGAATTTTGCGAGGTAGAATCTGTTGAACAAACCGATCTCCAAGCCCTGAAAAATCCATAACATTTCGGCGCAGCTGCCTAAATGGTGGCAATTAGTGTACTTTTATTCTGTGGTTTATGACCGTGGACAGATTCTTTAGGGCAAGTATTTTGACGGCTTATTTTCCGGGCTCACTGTCTGGGACTGTAATGGGCTTATCGACTTGGTTTATTCGCTGAGTCAAGGATAAGAGCGGTGTCAGAGCGGTGACTTATTTCCGAAAACTTTGAGGTGACATGAGACGAGGACACAAGACACAGAAAAGTGACATATAGATGTGACTCAGGTGTTTGTAGAAAAATGGAGCCTAATAATAAAATAACAAATGATATGACCTTATTTGCTTTCGTACTAGTTAATTGTATATACTAAATGTACAAAGGCCTTTGTACAAATTAGCCCTGCACCAAGACATAGCTCCCTTTCTCTCTACAATTGAAAAGTGGTAAGTTAGTTAATATTTGCATTGCCAATTTAAAAACAATGTCTGATGTGCAAATCTCCTGTCTTCTGTACTGTGTAGATTCCTTTGGTTGTTTTGTATCCTTGCAGACACCCCCCCTTCCCACATAGTGGATTGCAAATCCCTCTGAATGCTTGCTTATATAAGTCCTGCAATCCCTTGCTTTTACTGCCCTCGATGTTAAAGATTCCCTTTGAGAAATCATCCATTGCCTCTCTGAAGATACTTGGTCCCAGTGTTTCTTCCCATGATCTTGTCCCATTAAATCAAATAAGTTGCAGCCAAGAAGTGTTAAAAAATACATTTAAATGTCAACAGTGGTCTCATCGATATTGGATGCCTCACCAACATTACACTCTCTTCACCGCCTCCGAGAGTAAACAAGGCCCTTTTCTTTTTACTTGCTTTGATATTTTTTCAGCTAAACTGGATATTCGTGTTCAAGACCTTTGAACACAGACTTTCAGTAGCAGGCGGACAGAGATGCACAGCAGTTATTTTGTTGATGCCAGGCAGCAGTGTGCTCACCAAAACTGCAGACGCAGTCGGTGTCAATAAAGTTGATGTAATACCCACTCAAACAGCTCCCCCATGCACTCGGGCAATTGGCAAAGGCTGCAAAGACAGAGTTGCAAACTACATTATCTATTAATTTGGGCATTCAAGCGTATTCAAATCTTTGTTTGTTGTTCCTAATTACTCAGCACCAATAGGCCTTTTGAGTTCCTCCTGCTTTTGTTTCTTTATGTTTGATGATGCATAAAAAAAACGACAAACAATGGAACTCTCAGGCGGTCGCCTGCTGCCACCGGTGTTGTTGTAGAGTTGGCGATGGAAGACTCTCATCCACTGTCTGCTTTAGTCAGTTCAGTTGCTGTGAGATGACAGACACGTTCTGCTTCACAAGGTGCTAGCTGTCATGTTATTTGGGGGGGAGAACAGACGAAAAGAAGGGGTGATGCAACTCAGTTGTTTGATTTGTGTTTGCGTTTTCGTTTGTAGTTATTTGGGAGATGTATATTACCATTTCAAAAGAGAGCCCTTTCAGTATTCTGTATTTTTTCTGCTGTGTTTCACTGTATTCATGTGTTGTACATTTTTCTGTGAATGACTCAAAAATGTCATTATCTTTTCGCCCCAGCTTTGTCTTTTCCTCCCCTAACTGCCTTGCATGAAACAGTAATATGATGCCTCTCCACTAATGTTAACTCTTTTAGCGACCTATGTCTCCTCTGCCTTCTCCTTTTAACAAATATCTCTCTTATCCTATTCTATCCTCTGCGTGCTGACACTCAGCCGGTCGGCCAAGCTGGAGGAAAGGCTCCTGCAGACTTACCGTCTGACGAGGGTTTCGTCCTGAGGACACTGGTCACTTCACCTGAGGTTGCACCTTTTCCTTTCTCCTTCTCTCCCGCTTGATACAGAACTCCTCCACATTTGTGATGTCCAGCACACATTATGTCCCAGTATTGTAATCCTACAGTGATATGCAATCCATCCCAAACTCTCTATCACCCAAGAGGGGGATTGCATATTTGACAAAATGTTTTTTTTCTACATTATCTATGTTACCCTTAAACCCTTAAGCATGTCCGTGTAACATCCTCCGTACCTTTTAGCATGCACGTGTACTTGTTGGCTGCGGCGTATTGTGGACATGTGTTTGTTTGTGGTAAAAGTGCTCGGCGAGGTCTAACTATGTCTAATCCATACATGTAGGGCACTGAGGAGTGGGTTTTGGTTGAAAAGCAAGACGCTTATCAGGAAGACCCTGAGTGGAGCGCTGAGGGAAACGAGAAAGCTCCCACCTCACCTTCACTAACCGTCGACTCCGGGCGGGGGGCACACAGCGAACAAACGGAGCAAGAGCCAGAATTCAGCGACATAGAGACAGGCTGGGACGGGACGCAAGACGACAGCTCCGGGCTGAACAGCAGCATTCAAGAAGAGATTGCATCCCTGCCATCGTTGCCGAGACCGAGCGGCGGCGACACGACGGCTCCTGAGCCGCGCCAGTCGAGCAGGGGGGACATCCCGCCGCGTTTGTCGCAGGAACCCGAGGCGTCTCGGGACGAAGCTCCAGGCGAAACCTCTCTGGGTGCTTCCCGCCCTGAGGCTGATGCCGGCTCAGCCCCGGGCGCAGGCGAAGGCGAGGGGAAGGGGCGCGGCTCGCCTCCTCCAGAGGAGGGAACTAGGAGCAGGCCTCAGAGCCTGAACCTGGGGACCCCCGGAGAGCTGGTGTACGACAAGGAGGGGGAAGGCTCTGACGGGGAGAACAGCTCGGGGGAGTCTGACGGTGAACACAAATGGGAAACAAAATTAGAACGGGTCATACGCCCTGATGTGTATCCGCCGGCCGCGACGAAAGAGGATGAGAAAGCGGGAACCAATCAATCGGTCGGCATGTTCGGAGACGGCATACAAGTGGTGGACGTATCGTCGGCGGACGGCCAGAGTGACCTCCCAGCAAGTGGAACGGGTGATTTAGTAGACAGAGCAGGTCAGGCTGAAGACAGAGATATGGACTTGGCCTCGGTCAACGGACCCGGGAGGGTGGGATATGATTCACTCGCCGAGGCGAAGGACGCTGCCGTCCGGAACACCTCGTCGCGGGGCAAGAGCCTAATCGACAGCAAGGAGCTGGCAGAGGTGAAGCTGCGCCAGGTCAGGATCCACGAGCGGAAGATCAGCAGCTCCGGGGGAGAGGATATGGAGGGGCTCCTCGGGGACAAGGTTCAGAGGAGGTCCCTCCATCGGCTGTCGGGAAGCCAGCAGCAGCAGTCGGAAATCACCAGGATCGTTCCCCTGAAGCCGGAGAGGTCTAAGAGTGTGGCGGGTAAGGACGAGGGCGACAGGGTGGGTCCGGGGGAGTCCCTGCGGGTCGCCAGAACAGAGTACCGCTGGTCCGTCGGAGCGCCCGAAGGGTCCTCGGACCTCCACTGGGCCGACTCCTCCGCCTTCCAGTCTGCCGCCTTTGGCGAAGACCTCGAGGGCGGGGTCAAATCGGAGACGTACTCGGGGCGGTTTGACGAGAGCTGCCACGCGGCGAGAGTGGAGCCCGCGGGTAGCCACCTGTTCAACATAAAGGGCTCAGTGTTTGGCAAAATGGCGCCGCCGGCCCCGCCGGTGAAAACGAAGAAGGCAAAGGAGTCCGGGCTGATTCTGCGCAACAGCCGCAACGCCACCAGGGAGCCGTGCCTGGACGCGGCCAAGAAGCGACACTCGGTAACTCTCGCCCGGCGTCATTGGAAATCAGAGCATGGCATGAGCGTTCCGACCGACGCGCACCCTCCATTTTCCTGCCTTGGTTTCTTTATTTTGCATCCGTTTTCAGTGACTTTGAAACTCATGCTACTCACGTCACTTTTGTGTATCAGGCTGAATGGGGTCGGGAGGTGAGGAGGATGGGGCATTTGGGAAGAGATGGGAGCATTTGCCTCTTAATGCACAGTGTAGTGAATTCTGTCTTTTGTTGATACTCCATTTGAATGTGTTGTACTCATCCGCCACATGTACCACAACATCTGGCTGATCCGTAAAGCCCTAGAATTGGCTGTGAAAACAGGCTGTTAACAGATGCATACAGGATGAACAGAGATGTCGCATTTCAGTGGTTGGTTTGTTGTTTGGTTTCATTCCCATACATCTATATTCGATATACAGCCCCGAGCCCCGTGGTCCTCTTCTGATGCACATTTCAAAATATATACATAATTTTTCTTCATATTAATTGGATTTTAATCCAAAAGCAAAAAAAAAAATCAAAAACTACCTGGAAAAGTTGGACAAAATAGTAGAGGTAATTATGTTAAATGCAATTAATTTATGTTTAAAATGACCATCGCTTCACATAAGCAGCAAACCTGAGAGATCAAAAACCAATGAGTCCATAAAAAAAAAGATCAATCTCATTCTCCTTGCCTCATGGGGCCGGGGTGCTGTCAGGCCTGGCACCCCGCTCGGCTCGTGGCTTGGCTTCCGCCGGCCGCTAAAGGCACGCGGGGGCCGAGCCGCCTGGCGGCACCACCCGGACCAGACTGCCTGTGCGTCGCATGCTGCTTGCTCTCCGCTGTTGCCATCATTAGAGGCCTACGCAGCTTTGCCTCCCCCGGTGGAACAGTGAAGGGAATGGATCCATTCGACAGCTTTCATCATCTCGCCCCTGCCTTTTCATCTGTTGTCACAGCCTGGGGAGGGTGGAATGGTTGAAATGAAAGCAGGCCATGAGAGGTGTTGGGTTTAGTGATGTCGCAAGTGAGTGACCAGCCTGTGAGCACCCCGAAAAAAGAAGCACCTGGGGATCTGCCAGTCATGTTGAAGCAACCCACTTTTATTTACAGTCAATTTGATTGAGCATGCTCTGAAAAGCGCCTTGATAATGCCTTGTACTTACAGATCTAGCAGTAAAGCATAGGTTGTTCTGCCCCTTTGAACTTGACTTCTTTGGGATGACAAGGTTCATTAAGTTTGACACACTTATGACAGTTATTTGCTCAACAGGTGCCTTGGAAGCCTTTTCATGATGCACAATGGTGTCCTTTCAATTTCCAAAACAGGGAAAACTTAGCTGTAGATCGATTTTGCTTTCATTTGTTGCAACAACCAGACCTCTATAGTTAACTGGAGTGGTTAACTATAGCTTGACATTTATGCTTGAATCTTAAATGAAAGGGAACCACATTCAATTTGGATCCAGTTTGATCCTTTCAGTACATTTAGTATATTGCCAGATCATTTGGAGAATGAATGGGCTTTCAAACCGGATCAACCGAACCAACAGACTGTGTTCCAATTGATAGAATTCAATGGCAGACAGCTTTGCCAGCAAGCACCTGTTGGCAAAAAACAGGTGTTTCGGATTGTGATTTTGAATCAAATCACTTCAACTTTGGTCAATGGGGAACAGAGTCATGTTGTTTGGCATTTCACGTCATGAGATGTGACTATACACTCAGACTTAACCCACTATGGTAGTTGTTATAGGATTTGATTGACATTTTCTTGCGCTAACCTGGAAATTCCCCTTGCTTGTTGTCTTCTTCCCTCTGCAGGAACCTGTCTCCTCGCCTGGAATTTACGATCAGCCTTTTGCCGACATTAAGGTTATTCATTTATTTGAACACACTTAACACATTTTCTCATTTTCACATTGTCTCATCCTGTACTGTCTAAAGACCATCCCAAGTCCTGCCTTCCAAGTGTCTTTGTCATTTCTCACCTGTGAACTGCATGCTCACAGATGCTTTGTTGTTTGTTGTTTCTTCATCGGCGAATGTTTCACTTGAGGATGGAATGTTTCCCTCGTCTTTGGACACACCTCCGGACACCCATTCATTGTCCTCCTCAAACGCTGTTATTCCACATCTTCATCGTCCGACTCCCGTCTGTTCAATTACGACCGCATGACTGCAAGACCAACGTCCTCTGAATTCAACCATCACTGCACTGCACTGCATGCCTTCATTTTGAATCGTGAATTCGTGAATGAACGACGCACATCCATCTCGATCGCACGCCCCTGATTGGATCACCATGGAAACCATCCGGCATCCATCACCCCCTTCACCGTGCACCCAACCGTGTCCTACCTGGCCCCCAACCCTCACCACCTCTCTCCCTCTTCGGTCGTACTCGCATCATCAGAGGGAGCTGGGGGATAAGAGTGCTGCCCTGACCCACGATGAAGACCTGGAGCGGGACACACTGGCCTCGATGCGGGAGTCCCAGCTCAGCATCGAGCGCAAGTGCTCCAGCATGACGGTCAGCTCCACCTCCAGCCTTGAGGCCGAGGTGGACTTCACCGTGCTCACGGACCTCCACTCGGGCGCAGAGGACTTTGCCCGGGGCATGTCTCACGGGCTGGGGCCCGAGCACCAGCAGCTGCCCGAGGTGGGGCGGCCGGACTTTGAGGAGAACTCCCGCTTCTACTCGGCACGGCTCATGGGCTCCCACGACCGGTCCCCCGTGGAGGAGAAACCCCAGGAGGGGCGCTCACACCACCATGAGGTAGAGAGATCAACGAAGGAGGGGGGGGGGGGGGGGTTCACGCTGCTTCCTGCTCCATCATCGCCTCCCCCAACCTCCAGCCACCACCTCCCACCCCCCCTACCCTAACCTACCCCCCATGGGATTGGCCGAGCCGTCTGCCACCTGCCACCGGCCACCTGGCAATTTTGTTGTTTTGATTCTCCACTTTTTGTTCACAGATTTACATTCCCGTTTTCCCCAGGCCTTTTTCTGCTCCCTTCCTGTTTTCGCATGTTATTGCTTTTCTTAGGTTCATTTCACAATAGGTTGCAATGAGTTTGGTTTTAATAATTTCCCATTCGAACCCTTTAAACACGTCATTTCGTGTGTGCTTGAGTGTGACGTACAATGACAGGACAGTATAGGCAAATGAAGTGAACAATACACTAAGCATATCAATACAAACACTGTCTACGTTGTGCAACATGACAAGAATTGAGTCTCCTAAGGAGACAATTCTTATATATTTATACTGATATACTTAGTCTCCTCACCACACCTCCAGAGAGAGAGCGCGCGCGCGAGAGAGGAAATGGGTTGTTGACCATGGCTGTTGTTGTCTCTCACCCAGCCCCCTGTGGCTAGGAAAGACGCCAGCGCCATCAACATGGCCCACATGTTGAGACAGGCCGACTCCAAGACGGACCCCCACACCAATGGCTCGGAGACCCCCCCCCACGCAACACACGTCTCGCCTCAGGTAGGTGTAGAGAGAGCACCTTTCGTCCGCTTTCTCCCACACTTTAATCGAAGCACCACTTTATTACCACCTGGCGTTTTCCAATAAGGACTCGGTTGCTGTTAAAATCCCAGACAAACTTCGACTGTTTCTGATGCTCTCCCGCTTATTGGCCGGGAGCTGCGTGCTGTGCCTGTGTAGCTCAGCTAAATGCTACAATACAGCAGGGTGGGACTGACAGCAGTTTTGACACATTGCACCTGTCCGCATGTAGAGAAGCTCTTACTCCTGCCTATTTATTTCACTATTCATCGTACATTGAGTGAAAGATTTTGTTAAAGGTCCCATGGCATGCTACTTTATGGATGCTTTAATATAGATATTAGTGGGCCCCTAACAAAGTATTTGATAGTATATCGAAATTCAGCCGTGGTGCAGAATTACAGCCACTACGAGCCAGTCGCACATTGAGCTTTCCCTAAACACGCCCTTTCGGTGTCTGTAGCTTTAATGCAAATGAGGAGGAGAGAGGCGGGTCAAGGAGGAGGGTGGGGGTGTGGCCCTGAGCAGCTTACGGCCACGGTACCATGCGCTCTATTTACAGTGGATGAATCGCAATGGCGAGGCGCACACAGCCTTTTGCCGTGTTCTGTCAATATTCTAGAACACTTCGGGTGCTCCGGCGAAGTGTTATGCGCCATAACACCAACAGCAGAACGGTTATCCTGTCATGGTCTGTCGTGTTTTGGTGTGTTTCCGTCCTGCGTGTTCCCTGTTCCCTGTTGTCACCTGAGTTCCCTGGTTCCTTGACTTAGCCTTTTGGCGGAAATAAAGTGGAGTTTTCCCTAAACCGTCTGCATCTGGGTCCTACCTGCCTGCCTGCACCCGCAACTCCTAACAGAATGACAGCACCACCATTGGACCCAGCGGACGCTCAATTTTGCCCTGAGTTGGAGGATTTATTGGTGTCAATAATCGTGGCTATGGATGGCTGGGAGAACATTCCCAGCAGGAGGGAGCAGGAGGCTGTGTTGGGGCGTACGCGCAGGGCTGTCTCGTCAAGGCCCGAGTTGGAGGACGTCTTGCCCGAGTGGGCAGTCGAGCTGCTCAGCCCCACAGCCTTTTGGCCGGAGAGCTACATGCCTCTGCCACCGGATTTTGGTGACCGGCCTAAGCCTCCACGCTCCTGCTCTCAGCCTCTGCCCCCGGTCCCCCGCTACCAGCCTCTGCCCCCGGTCCCCAGCTACCAGCCTCCTCCCTTGCGGACAATCAGAGTGGGGGTGGTGAGTTTGGGGTACCACCCGGTTCCACCTTGCAATCCAGCTCCCGAACTGACTCCGGTCCCCGAGCCCTGTCCGGTTCCTGAGCCCACTCCTCGCCTTCCAGAGGGGGACTGGCCACCTTGCCTTCCTGAGGGGTCCCGCTTTCCAGAGGGGGTCCGCCCTCTACCTCACCTTCCTCCAGAGGGGACCAGCCCTCTACCTTGCCTTCCTGAGGGGTCCCACCTTCCAGAGGGGGTTCGCCCTCCACCTGGCCTTCCTCCAGAGGGGACCCGCCCTCTACCTGGCCTTCCTCCAGAGGGGACCCGCCCTCTACCTGGCCTTCCTCCAGAGGGTACTCGCCCTCTACCTTGCCTTCCAGAGGGGACCCGCCCTCTACCTGGCCCTCCAGAGGGGACCCGCCCTCTACCTGGCCCTCCTCCTAAGGGGACCTGCCCTCTATCTGGCCCTCCTCCAGATGGGACCCGCCCTCTATCTGGCCTTCCTCCAGAGGGGACCCGCCCTCTACCTGGCCTTCCTCCTGAGGGGACCAGCCCTCAACCTTGCCTTCCTGAGGGGTCCCGCCTTCCAGAGGGGGTCCGCCCTCTACCTGGCCTTCCTCCAGAGGGGACCCGCCCTCTACCTGGCCTTCCTCCAGAGGGGACCCGCCCTCTACCTCGCCTTCCTCCTGGGGGGACCCGCCCTCTACCTCGCCTTCGCCGGCCTACTGAAGGGTTCCGCCTTCACCGCTGCCGGCCTTCTGAGGGGTTTCTTTGCCACTGCAGGCCTCCTGAGGGACTGAGCCCTCATCGTCCTTCCCGCCGGCCTCCTGAAGGGTTCCGCCTTCCCTCTGCCTCTGCTTGCCCCCCAGGCCGTCCGCCTGAGGCTCCCTGCCATGCCCTGGGGCAGTTTTCTGGCCGCCCGCCTGACACCCCTCCGCTCTGCCCCTGTCCATTTATTTTGTTTTGATTCCCCCCTCCTGGCGCCCCTCCACCCACCCATTTTGGTTTGACTTTCTTCGTTTTTTTTGCTTGTCGTGGGTCGCCTGGGAGTCGACCCTTAAGGGGGGGGTACTGTCATGGTCGTGTTTTGGTGTGTTTCCGTCCTGCGTGTTCCCTGTTCCCTGTTGTCACCTGAGTTCCCTGGTTCCTTGCCTTAGCCTTTTGGCGGAAATAATGTGCCGTTTTCCCTAAACCGTCTGCATCTGGGTCCTACCTGCCTGCCTGCACCCGCAACTCCTAACATATCCAAATAACAAAGATGTCTACAACACTTGCGTTACAGTCCTGGAGCTCTATATCTAAATAATATCATATAATACATAGATATCTATATCATAAAATACATATTATCAGGGCCAAAAGCTGTGTGCGCCTCCAGACGATATTATGAATCACAAACGACTGCGTCGTGTTCTCCGACGTCTCTGGTTCTTCCACCTGCCCATCAATCTGAAGTAGCCTGAACCGCACGCTGCCCGCTGCTGGGCGGTGGTGCTCTGCGGCGGTGGTGCCTCTCGGCAGCGGGCGGCGGGCAGCGTGTCGCAGTTCATGTACTTCAGGGAGTCATGTTCCTTTCCCCCAATTCCTTCTCAACCATGGCTGAGATAACCCCCACTACAGTCTCATTGTTGAAATACCAGAGACGTCAAAGAACCGACGTGTTAAGCGCCATCACACCAACAGCAGAATGGTTATCCAAATAACAAAGAAGTGTACAACACTTGCGTTACAGTGTGTGTAATCACACACATACACCCGGGCGCTCTCAAGGTCTTAGCTAATTGTCTCATTGGCGGGCCAACTTCTCTGGGCGGGCAAGGCAGAGAAAGGGGAGGTAACTTGGCCCATTTTAACGAAATATGGGGCCACATTCCAAATCAGCGCATTCCAGACCGCTGGTCTGTACTAACTGGTCTGCGTACCAGTTGGTACAGTCAAGGTAGGGGTAGGCTGTATGGTGGGGTCCATACATCACTGGACCACTGGACTGTACCAACTGGTCCGCCTACCAGTTGGTACAGTTGAGGTAGGAGTAGGCTGTATGGTGGGGTCCATACAACACTGGACCACTGGACTGTACCAACTGGTCCGCCTACCAGTTGGTACAGTTGAGGTAGGAGTAGGCTGTATGGTGGGGTTCATACATCACTGGACCACTGGACTGTACCAACTGGTCCGCCTACCAGTTGGTACAGTTGAGGTAGGAGTAGGCTGTATGGTGGGGTCCATACAACACTGGACCACTGGACTGTACCAACTGGTCCGCCTACCAGTTGGTACAGTTGAGGTAGGAGTAGGCTGTATGGTGGGGTCCATGCAACACTGGACCACTGGACTGTACCAACTGGTCCGCCTACCAGTTGGTACAGTTGAGGTAGGAGTAGGCTGTATGGTGGGGTCCATGCAACACTGGACCACTGGACTGTACCAACTGGTCCGCCTACCAGTTGGTACAGTTGAGGTAGGAGTAGGCTGTATGGTGGGGTCCATACAACACCAGACCAGGCGGTCCCTTTAAGCTTGCAGACGGTCAAATGTGTTTTCTTGGGAAAGCCAAGCATTTCGCCCGTCCTTACACTAGTGGTGAATCTTTGGCAATACATCTCAAACACAAAGTCATTGAACAATAACTGCTAATGGAAACAGCTGGGACCTTTCCAGAGCCTCAATATTGGCTATGAATTAGAACATTTAGAATATATTCTTTGGAATTCAAAGACATTAAAGCCTCTTTGACCGGACATGAATGGAATGACGCAGTCGTTATGGAGTGATTAAGGTCTTGACAGGAAATTAATGAGGATTATGAAAGCGGGCGGGAATTTTCATTCATCTCCAGAGGCAGGATTTTTCTCTGAGGCTGGCCCACAGGTGCCATATTAAAATTGCTTTGAGCGAATGCACCAGATGAACTGTGACAATAATCTTGAAGGGGTATTTGATGTATGAGCTCAGAGGTGAGTCGATGATGAAAACGTAGGGGGTCATAAATGAAAGTCGCAGAGTGATCAACGGTAGCGTCTGTGTGTGTATCTGCAGCAAACAGAGGATGACGTCAACTGTATGGAGACAATGGTCTCCTGCACTGACGCAGCATCACCACCAGAGGGAGACATGGTATGTGTCCCTCGATGGTTTAACTCAAAAGGAACAAAGGCTTGGCTCGTGTTTTCCCTGTTTGTCTGCATGTCAGAGTGAGTCTCTCACTTCAGGGGCTCAGAGTTTGAATTGTGTCGCACTGTTTAACATTGAAATGCTGCTTTTGTGGATTTTTGAAAGGAGGCATTGTGTAAACTGACAACAGATGTAGCTTAGTTGTTAATTACATTGCCAAATTACCAAAATCCCATATTGTCTGCATGTGGTGCTGCAAATAAATAAAGCAAATGTCTTGTTATAATTTATTACCATTAGCACAATGGGTGTGTCCAATGCATTGTGGAATGCTTGATCCATTAGACATTACCCTATTTCCTGGAACAAAGATTGTCTGCATTATTATGGCACAGCATCCTGTTAAAGAAATATACAATACTAATTTTGCCTTGCAAGTGGTCATGCTATTTCACTGGCCTGACTTCTGTCTCAAAATCTCATTCACATATTCCTATTGTGCGTGCTGCTCCTGATGCGATCCCTTATCTGCCTTTGCAACGTATTCCTTCAGCCTTATTATCTCTATGCCTGCTTCCCAAATTTGGTAACATTTCAAACGAAAACACGTCTTTATAATTACTTAATATTTTCTCCCTGAAATTATACGATTAAAATATAATTGCCTCCGTCCCTCTCTCTCTTTCTCCTCAGAAGTCCAGAACTGCCAGCCGCAAGGAGGCCCCTGTAATCTTAAAACAAAATGGCTCCCCGGTATGTATATTTGCATGAGAATTGTACTTGACAAAATGGCAGTGGCTGCTGTTCCATTTCCCCTCCGCTGTGAGAGCTCAATGGCTGGCAGACTGCTTCCTTGCCTGTGTCATAACTGTAATCTGCACCCAACAGCCCACTGGATGAATGGCACATGAGAAATGTCAAAGCTTAATATGCCAGCATTGTTGTCCATGCATGTGATTATAGGTCTCACAGGAACATTGGCTCAAATAGTTTCTGTTTGTTATTGCTGAGAGTTTGTCTGCGGTCGCCTGTCGGTTGGCATTTGGCTGCTGAACTGCAGTATGTGTGTATTTGATGGTTCAAGAGTGTTCGTTTGTGTGTGTATTTGAGCATACATATTTATGTGTGTTTGTGTCTATTTGAGAGTGCATGTGTACATGTGTGTGCATATGTCATGTATATCTGTGCATTTGAGTGTAGTTATACATGTGTGTTTGCATTTAAGTGGGTGTGCATGTGTATATGCGTGTGTTTGTATTCAAGTGTGCGTGTGTGCATGCGTGTGTGTGTGTGTGTGTGCGTATGTCTCTGTGTAGTGCTAGTTGTGTGACTCTGTTCACCTGTCCCTCAGGTAAAAGAAGGACCGCTGGGCAAAGAGGCCATCGTTTCTCCTCTGACCGTCACCGCCGACAACGTGACCTCAGCGACCACCACTCAAGTTACCAAGGTAACAGTCACCAATACCCCCATTCTGGTCTTACAACAATAGGACCCAAATAAGTAAATAAATAAATAAATATATAAATATATTTTTATATCATAAAACAGGTGGTTCTAAATATATATGTATATATGTATATATGTATATATCTGTATATGTATATATATGTTTTTAGCACCACCACCACAGTTTGAGTCTTTTTTTTATGTGAAATGACACTAAATGGCAGTGGACTGGATACTGATTTGTTTTTATGGTGTAAAAATATATTAAGTTGATTTTATGTAAAGTCTTCGGCCCCCTCTATTGGATTTGGTTGGAATTAAAATCCTTGGACTAGTCTAATGGAATCTAATTTGCCTTTTGGCTGTTTGTGTGATTCAAATGAGAAGGGACTGAGCGAGTGTAGTCCCTGGCAGGCGGAACCTAATATAATCCCTGTCCTCCAGACTGTGAAAGGAGGCTACTCTGAGACCAGAATCGAGAAGAGGATCATTATAACCGGAGACGATGATGTAGATCAACATCAGGTAAGGAACACACCTCTCAAACCGTGTTGACTGTTCATTATGTTGTCCCGTGAAAACAGACCCGCCATTTGATTGTGTTAGCCATTGCCCACTTTGGACACCATGGGCAGCGTTTTGTCCACACAGAACCCGATAAGGCAATCAGGTCAATATTTACATACCAAATTGAAAAAGTAGGCCAACGTTTTTGTCGAATTCTGTTCTTCTCACTTTCACGATGTGTTGGAAACGCCCAAGGGATACTCGATTTTACAGCGCCCTCTAGTCAAGTGAAATTAATTTGACTTGCCCAATGCCTTGTCATAATTAGAATTCCATTGGGCTTCACAGGCCTTTATTGAAATGCCCCCCATCCAAGATGCAATCGCCAGATCTGACAAAGGAAGAGAAAAATCTCAGCAGGACATTTTAAAAAGGGTGTGAAGCTCTTCCTCTATTTTGCCCCCGGAAAGTAAGAGGGCCCAGGTGGATGTTACCTTTCAATTGCTCCCTGTTCTCTGAGACTTTATCCTCTCCTCTGACACATTGTCCGTCCCTTCCTTTCAACCACCACCGTCTCACTGCTTATTTCCCACTCCCTGAGAGCGTTGCGTGTTTTCTAACCGCTCCCAGAGAGCCGCTTGATCGATGTAATCGTTTTGTGTGTGTGTACCTGTGCGTGTGTGTGTGTGTGTCTGCTTGTGTGCATATGTGCGTGTGTGTGTGTGTGTGTGTGTGTGTGTGTGCGTGTGTGTGCGCCCACCTAGGCTCTGGCCATGGCCATTCAGGAGGCTAAGCAGCAGCATCCAGACATGTTGGTAACCAAGGCGGTGGTGATCAGGGAAACTGAGTCCCCCACCGAGGACATCAAGAGGAACGCAGAGGTATGTGGCTCCGAGCAGTTCTGTGCAGAGAGATTACATCCGTGGAGAGGCGGGGGGGGGGGGGGCAATCTGTCTCCTAGAAGAACATAGAGCTCCAGGGGAAAAACAATACTCCATAGTTTGCGCTTCACCAAACTTTTCATTGCGGATGAAGCATTCCTGTGGTGAATCGCATGAGAGTCGAGCTTCTGTTTGTACTTTATTTTAATTTGAATGTATTTTTATCTCCCCCTGTGTGGTTTTTGTGCGTCCCCGTCTCGCTCCAGTCCTGATCCCCCCCGGACGCCCGTCCCAAGGGCCGTGAATGGACCCCTGGAACTGGACCCCAGCAGACGGCCCTGCTCCGTCCCCACCTCCTCCATAGCAGTTGTCCTCCGTCCTTTGGCCACATTAACTCTGAAATGGATTCTGGGCCGGCCAACCCACCCACCTGCCCATCCCACCAACCCCCGCCCCCAGCCACCCAAACACCCCTGTGCCACGGATCACAGTGGTACCGCTCTCTCTCGCCTCTTCCACCCTTTTTTTTACCTGCTGAGTTGTAGAGCGCAGACATTTTGTCATGACTGACACAGCTGTTATTGTTTATATATAACCTGACTCTGAATAGCTTGTATTGGAAGTCGATGGGTTGCTACAGGTATGACTCCGCCGTCAGAAACTCACACACACACTCGCACTCACGCACACAGGCACACACACACAAACACACAGGCACACACACACACGCACGCGCGCGCACACACACACACACACACAAATACTATTTTTCTCCTGTGTGCCATGGTATTGGATTCCTCAAGTTGACATGACATCGTAAGTGAAATATGTTTATCCGACCAGACCTAGTCAGTAGGCAGAGCTGAGGCGAATGAGAAGGACGCGTTGTTACAGGGTGTGGGCGTGGACAAACGGAGAGAAATGCTTGCCGTCTGCATCGTTTTGACCCCCTCAAGTATATATTAGCAACTGCTGTCCTTATAGCTTTTTACATTTTTAACAATTATAGAGGATGATAATTTATGTCGGTGTTTGCTTCTTTATGAAACGTGTATCATATTAGACAAAATAATTATAATCTGCATGTCACAACAATAGCCAAGGGAATGAAAAATTAACCACGGACATGTCTAGATGAACCACAGACAAAGCGCTGAGAACATTGTGGAGTGGGCATCCTCCCGACCCCTTGTGTAGCAGAAGCAAACTCCCCCACCTTTGATATGAATAGCAGGTCCTGATCGACGCTATAGCAAATTGCTGAGAAAGACTGTTGAAGACAACACCAAGACCACTCTGGGGGAGTCTGCGGTGGACAGAATACTGCTTGCCCCCTCCTCCTTTACTGTTTCATTTCCATGTCAACGATCTGACCGGTTGTGAACGAAAAATGCCAGTGGCGTGTGCTGAATGGATTTTTTTTTTTATATATGATTTACATTTAATATAATAGAGAAAGTTTATATAATATAATGTTTCATCTGTTTGAGAAGCGTGGTGATATGTTTATTTTATTATTTTCTTTGCCATCATGAATGCGGTGATGAATAGCTGTCATCTTGGGCTGCGTGAGTTTTTAAGTGTAATATTGACCAATGAATGCAGACCGGAGGAAGTCCATGGTGTGTTGAGTGTTTTGGTCCTGGCTGTCCTCTCTACAAAAGAACCCCAAGTTACTCAAGGCGAAGAGGAAGAAGAGCTGCCAACTCGTCCCAGGGCGGCAGACAGCAGCAGTGCAGCTTGAGTGTTCATCGCTGTGCTACAAAGGCCTCGCTTAAACTCTATAAAAAAACTCTCCCAATGAAATCAACACAATGTTGTACGTCACAGTTTTGGCGAGTTGCTAATGCTGATGGATAATATATGGATAATATAAGCATTGCTCTGTTGCCCATGATGACAGGAATGTACAATGGACATTGTGTTTTGTTTTGATTGGATTTTTTGGTTTGATAGAAGTTATGGTGGTTATGGTGTATACGGTTGTAATATGTATTTATAAATGGTGAGTGTGGAGCCCATTCTATCCCATTCCTCTTTTCCTTCATTGTTTTTTCGTGCTTATGTTTGTTACTTCCCAACAGGCAAAGCCTGAATTCGTAGTGTGACCTACGCAAAAGCCCCATCTTACTCCATAGCCACTTAAGCTAGAGGTTGTAAACAAAAGAAAGAAAACAAACTTCTGGAGAACCTTTAATACGAAACTATGCATTGCTCATCTCAATTATTATTATATACATATATATATAAAAAAACGGAATGCTCGCTCAGCAGAGTTGCTCTATCATTGTCCTTTGTCAATCCAAGCAGTAAATTACACTGCGTGTAAAAATACGAAATTGCAATAAACTGCCATCCTCTCGCCATCGATCTCGCTGGGCAACACTGTGAACTACTCTTTATGAACGTCAAATACAACCAAATCCGATAACGTACTTACGTAAGATTAGGGAGGCTTGTGTGACACTAAAATGGACCATGGCTTTGTCTCCCCCTTATAACTCAACATACTCCCCCCCACCTCCTCTCTTCCTTCCTCCATCACCACCATATGTGGAAATACTACCTGCTATTGGTGTGTTTGTGTGTGTGTGTGTGTGTGTGTGTGTGTGTGTGTGTGTGTGTGTGTGTGTGTGTGTGTGTGTGTGTGTGTGTGTGTGTGTGTGTGTTTGAGTATGTAAAATCCCTTCCAAACGATTTGTACATTTGATTGGACTACTTTCTTTTATAAAAATGTATAATAATAATCTTGTGAAATGGCCGCTGCTGGGAAGGATTGGGGGGGATTTGCAGTAGAAGCACAGATACTGTCAGAAGAAAGCTGAATGGAACTGGATCTATTATTGGACCTTTTCACACCGTATAAAGTTATTATTTGACGTAAGCATGGGAGGGGGGGCTTTTAATGGGAAGATTTAATGGTGCTCTAAGAGTTAATGTGTGGAAGGCCTTTACTATATATAATTAACCACACTTTAATACACTCCTGATGGACTAGGATGTGGAAGTTGAAGTACCGGAAGTCGTTTGGTCTTTGACTCATTGCAGGGTTTGAGTTCTAGGTAATAGGACAACTGTCACATGGATGGGTGCCTTACGCAGGGAGTCATGTCATTACAAACATGCGGCCATCTTGGTTCCATCTTGGCTATAAATTAAGTCCCCCCACCCAGCTAGCATTTAGAACCAAGATGGCGTAATGGTGAAAAGGCCCATGACCAGTTATCAGTGCTTGGTTGAAAGTGCTGCTAATCCACACAACAAGGTTGACTGAGAAAGAGTTGACCTCCTCTTCATCAAACTGAGATGTGACCATGGGTCACACCTCAGCTGTTTTGAACGTAAAAGGTGTAGTTTGAGACTGTGATGCAGGGTGGATGTTGATGTTAGGACAAGGGATTTGCTTCTTGTTGTAATCAGATTAGATTAAAGGCAATCGTTATGAAGGCTCACAACAGAACCAAGCACCTTTTGGTTGTGTTTTTTTCTTTAGTTTTGTGATGCGCATTAAGATGACTAATGGTTTACCCTTTCCACTTTGAATTCCAGATAGACTTTTGCTCTATATTCCCTAGTGCTTGGTGATGTGTTATTTATTGTATTTGCATTCTCAATGACAAAGCTACATGCATAAATAAATGTCTCAGTATTATTCAAATCTCTGTTTCATGGAATGACTGAAGTCCATATCTTAATAGTCTGTCTCTAGATGATACCAAAATTAGCCAGAATGACACATTGTGATTCTAGCTATACGATTCAAATGTTTCCTGTTGCTTCAAAATCCCATAGAAAGTAATCGAAACATGACAACTGTAATTGAAGACATTTGAAACGTGTGAATTGTTTCCATTAGAAACAACATAAACCAAACCTAGGCATTATCTGCATGTACCCAAGTCTTTGAATGCACATGAGCTGAAGGATGTCTTTGCTTTTGGCGCCATCTAGTGTCTAATCTGTGAATGACAGAAACAAGAGAACTCGTTAGGCTAATGGGATGTTTCACCTGGTCTGTGTTGCTGTCAAAAGGAATAGAAAAAATAAACATATTATCTTATCACTTATTCACAAGTATGGTTTTGCATGCATGGAAATGATGTGTTTAGCAAAAAAAATAGCGACTTCTCCGTTTCTCCAAATGCATTTATTTTTGGATGGGATTCGGCCCCATGTGATTGGCTCCTCCGTTGTTGATCGGTTATTTCCAAAATTCCCTCTTCCCCTTCAATTAGAGCCTCCTCCTGGCCAAAATCAAAGAACCAACCATACAGAATGTGTGTTATTTATATACAACCCATTAGTTGGATACTGACCCAAGTGTCTGACAATGCCACGACTACATCATTAGCATGGGCAGTCCCCGTGGGAATTGTACCCCCTATCCATCCTGGCAGTGGTAATGCCTTGATCTACCACTTGAGCTAAACAGTGCAATTTCCCTGAGGTGCAGACTGTGTTACCTCAAGCACGGGACAGATCAAATGAATGACGAGGACAACGTTCTATAAATCGATAATCTTTATTAACACAGTATAAACAACCAACAGTAACAGAGGGAACCTTCCATGTGAACACATGTATGATTTGTAGGCCAGATGTGCATCAGACTAAGACTGTAGGGGAACCTCTAAGACTGTAGGACTCTCTCTCTCCACCCCCCCCCCCCCCCCCCCCACACACACAAGAGACCGAAGCACAGATAGGAGAGCGGCCGTCTGTCAGTCACAGATACAGAAACAGAGTTCATCTTTTCACATGTCAGCCGAAGCCAGTTCAGTCCACATGGTCAGATTGGGCAAGAGGGAGAGAGAGAGAGATAGAGAGAGAAATTGAGAGAGAGAGGGAGAGATGGAGGGATAGAGAGGAAAAGGTACAGTCATGCTGATTCGCCATCGCCTACTACTGCCTGAAACAATGTTATAGGGCTTGTACATCCAGATGCATGATGGGATTCTTTGTTGACGATACTCCGCCGTATTGAGAGGACTCAAGAGAGTTTAAAAGGCCCACTGTCAAACCCTAAATCAATGAAACACTGGAACCAAGGCTAATGAAAACTTTATTTTGCCATGTCTCACATTAGAAACGCTGTGGCGCTTTAAAACGAAACAATTTCTCCCCATAATGACAAATCATTTCACGATGAATCACCAAGTAATGACCAAAAATACACCCACATTATTATCACCAACATAATAACTAACATTCCAATGCTTCTATGCTTTCAAACTGGAGGCGGTCATTGCGATGTGAGGTTGCAATGCATGATGTAAAAGCCCTATTACATAGAAACCAAGTCGTTTTTCATCATAGAAATGATTCCACGTTGTACAAAACAGCATATATTACATTTCTTAGTAGCCGGTAGCCCACAATGCAGCCCGACTACACGCTACACGCTACGTACAGACTGTCCCCGCAGGCCGCCATAGTAGCTCCAAACGCTGGCACAGAAAACTATTGGGAAAATCAACAGGTCAGCAGCAATATTTTTTTATTAAGATTGCACACCCATAAAAATGTACCAGGCTTCGTATATTGCCAATAACCCATGCCAAACAGCAAAAAAAAATTGCCGCTCAATCTATCTTCGATAATCTCAGCATTATACAAAGGAGTCCTGGCCCCACCGAATCCCTATCAAGTACAATACCTATATATAGACACATGGGCGAGCGAGCACGTAAACAGCTCCGTCGCCGTTGCTTTACTCTCTCTCTCTCTCTCTCTCTCTCTCTCTCTCTCTCTAGAGAAACTGAGAACTACTTCCTCTGCATTTCCTTCCTCTTGAGTTGATATACATACAAGTTAAGGCTCTTTAAGGACCTGAGGATTTTTGAAACGTATGATGAGGCACACACAAGGCAAAGAATAGCTCTAGACGCGGGCGGTTAACAACATGGTCGTAAATAAGTTACAGAAATAAGACGTGTTAAATAGAAGAGGTGAGATACGCGGAAAGAAAACATGGGGCAACCATATGGGGTGCATCGCCAGTGCAATCGCTACAACGAGACGGAGGGGTCCGAGTTTCGCGGTCTCCGTGGAGACAAAAATAGGTCTTAAACAATAGGTTTACATTAAGTGATAAACCTTGACGACAACAAATAAATAGGTGTTTGTGATGTGGATGGCTGAAGTGCAATGTTTCATTTGAACAACAAAACAAGAACTAATTCTGGAAAGTTATACATACCATGAGTAAAGATTTGAATTTAGAAGAAGCGTACTTCTAAATAACATTCACAGCCCCTCCCGGGCCAGTCCGTTTAGATCTCCTAGCCCAATGTTCACATCTTAACATCCGTCCCAGTCGTCCCTGCCACACACGCAGGGCTCAGTCAATGTCCAGTGGATTGAACAGAAAAGATCTATAAAAGCTCAACCATGTTTGTCATACAAAATGACGGACGTTTGTTTTCGTTGTCTTTTTTTTCTTCATTGG
Organism: Gadus macrocephalus; assembly: GCF_031168955.1. Taxonomy (NCBI): domain Eukaryota; kingdom Metazoa; phylum Chordata; class Actinopteri; order Gadiformes; family Gadidae; genus Gadus; species Gadus macrocephalus. Next base: position 18,801,530 of record NC_082394.1, on the reverse strand, counting down.
AACGTTTTTTTAATATTTTGTTATGAAAGCTGCTTTGGTAACAACAAGAGTCAAGACATACCTCTCCCTTAGCATCTCAATCCCTCTTTTTGATTTGTGTGTGTGTGCATGTGTATCTGTGTGTGTGTGTGTGTGTGTGTGTGTGTGTGTGTGTGTGTGTGTGTGTGTGTGTGTGTGTGTGTGTGTGTGTGTGTGTGTGTGTGTGTGTGTGTGTGTGTGTGTGTGTGTGTGTGAGTGAGTATGTTTGGATGTTTCCCTCCTCATTTCCACCATGTCTTTCCCTTGGCCCGTTAAAACTCAAATGAATGAGATGTAGGTACTACGTCAGAGTGGGCTACTTAGCTATTAGCTTCCCCTACCCTCACCACCAACCTTCCTCACCAACCCTCCCCACCACGCACCACCCATCCCGGGTCAGGTGCAGAGCCAGCCGGGTGCACTGGTCTGTCATAAGGAGGTCCGGGCTGTGAACGACAGCGCTATTGTGCTGAGTGCAGACAGCGTGGAGACTTTGGACGCTGAGCCAATGGCATTGGGACCTGAGACAAAAAGAGGGAGCATTGACAAGGACGTTGCTGTTAGTCTTCATACTGCAGGAAAAATACACTCACACACACACACACACACACACACACACACACACACACACACACACACACACACACACACACACACACACACACACACACACACACACACACACACACACACACACACACACACACACACACACACACATATATATACTGTTCTAGTACACTACTACTTTCACGGTAGGATTTTTTAATTGTTTTGTGTTAAAGCAGTTCACCTATATATTCTATACAAAACTTGCAATGATGACAGATAAGGTCATGCTTACAAATTCAAGGTTTGCAGCAGTCTGAACACACAAACTCTCGAGTCAACTCTGGGAGACAGTGGGATTGAGTGAGGACTTGCATGACTGAAATGGTCATGGGTGGTAACGCGAATCTTTTGACAATGTTCACATAGATTGTACAAGACATTGTTCAATCTTCAACATTTACGTTACATCTAGACACTAAGGAATTCTGTGTGCAGAACAAAACATACTTTAGCTGTTTTGTTTTCCTCCCTTGTAAGGATTACTTACAAGTGGACTTCAGACATTTATCGTTCAAACACAGTGTCCACCCGGAGACAAAGCAAACCTTACCATTAGAACAGGGGTCATCCATTCACGACCATTCATTTGAATATGGCCCCCCATCCTCAAAAACAGCAGATATGAACAATACTTCCCAATGCATTTTCAGAAAAACCTATTGCCCTTTAATTATGTGACAATCTCTTGGCACCTCGCGATTCGATTCCGAATATGAGGTCAACGATTTGATTCTAAAGCGATTATCGATGCACCTCGATGCAAAAAAAAAAATGTATGCACATTTCCATGCGTGATTTTCAAAAATATATACAGTATATACATCTGAGTTTGCTACTCAGAGTTTGCTAATCACTTCCTACTTTTGTGATGACCATTAAAGACATCAACAGATGAATTAACTTATCTAATATTTTATTAGAGAGAAAGATTTTGTCACAAATATGACTTTCTATGCAAATTGCAATAATCAATGCGGCTTGCATTACAACACAATATGGAATAATGTAAAAAATACGGTTCCGTTTTATTTTATTTCTAATCTTTATTTTCTATGTCATTAAAGTAAAAGCTGCTCCTGAATTAGAATTTCTTGCGTCTGGCTGTGAGTTTGCGTGCATGCTATACGTAGGCTGAATCGCAATCCTGTCAAGACAAATCAGATTGGCCAATACACACTGAAGATTAATTAAATAATTTTAAAATTACCAAAATTATCCCTCTGGCGAACAGAATGTTGCAGCAGGCGAACAAGTTAAATTATTATTATTATTTTTCTTTTGTTTTCGATTAGGAAAATTCAGCTATAATTAATTTATCTGCATCGAGACGGAATCGTTCTAGAGAGAATCGCGATGCATCGAAGAATCGATTATCTTTCCCACCCCTAGAAACTAGGTTACTAAAGTGGTATTTTGGGACAAAAGAAAATACTGGACGGTTCCACAAGCACTTTCCTATAAAGTCCTTGCCAATCTGAAAATCGCTCACAACCCACTTAGTCGATTTTCGTGACGAGATGGATTCCAGTGAGAGAGATGCCATCAGCGGTGGTGCTGAGCGGAGTGCCACTGACCTGCTATCCTGGGGATGGTGATCTGCCTGCTGCTGCTGCCCTCGCCTCCCTCTCCGAAGGGCTTGATCTGGATGATGTACTCCTCGTCGGTGGGCAGAGACAGCTCCACGGACGTCGTGTTGGTCTCCATGACATTGGCGGGGCTGTGTCGGTTCCTCTTGTACAGCACCTGCAGACGGAGAGGGGGGGGAGGTGTCAGGGTGGCCTGGTAACCACGGCAACATATGCTGAAAGCACGCAAGGCTAAGAGGGCCGGACTCACTTTGTAGCCAGTGACCTCCGACTCGTTCTCCAGGGCCTTGACCTGCTCCCAGTTCACGATGATCTTGGAGTTGGACGTGTTCCACATCACTTTGGCCGGGGGCTGGCTAGGGGCTGCAGGGTTAAACAGGGTTAAAGGAAAAGCATACAGCGCTTCATGGTGAAAGCATGAGAGTGGGGGGCTGGAACAGCATCTGGCTGGGGGCTGTGGTTTGAGTTTCTCAATACCACTACCAATAGCACTAGCATGTCTTGAGTTTCAAATATCAAAACCACACCCGGAGTAGCTTCCTTTGAGTACGGCACGCCAAAATGTAAGATGTGTGGAGCTGGCTGTGGCTCAAACTATAGTTAGTTCCTTTAATCATTTTTAAAATGTCTTGTTTATTGATGCCGTCTTCAATAATAAGATAGAAACAGCGCGACCCATTTAAGCACGTCAAGAACCAGACATTCCAATTTTGGCTCGCCGGTGGT
>NC_082394.1:18748588-18796088 GCF_031168955.1 Gadus macrocephalus | reverse complement strand
CTGGCGATCCACAAAAAAGAAAGGGACATCCAGTTCAGTCCAAAACCAAAACTAGCGGTTTTTTTTGCTTTCTCCTTACTCTCCGAATACTTGATGTTTTTTTTGCATTAAAATTCAGTGGAACAGCAGCACACCACAAAGTGAGATGGAGACGTGTGTCAAATGGGTTTTTTCTCCTCTCAAATAAAAATAACATTATTTTTGCCATTGTATGCCCCCGCGATAAAGTATAGTTATGACCTGCGACGGCGTGAAAAGCTCTGAAGCTAACTCTTGAGTTTTACTGACAATGTGAATGTATAGGGTATTATATAACCCTACATACGTCCAACTGCGTGACCTCTACACCTGCTTTTCATTCAGCCAGCGCTGAATGAAAAGCAGGTATCAAACCCAGAAACACAACGCAAACTTTAACCACTAGATAGGAGGCGCAAAATGTTATCTCAAAGTTGATACAAATGTTATGAAATCTTAACTATAATCTTGTACTTTAGCCTATTTGTTAGTAAATCACATTTACAGTCAGATTTATATCTCTACACTTTTTTGGTGTGCTATTATATTTACTGCATAAAAGCATTTTCAATTGTAACCTGTTACCAAATCATCATTCATTTGGCTAACGCACTTAATCAAGAACACTATGTCAATTAGAATGTGGATAGTCCCGCCCCCCCTCTGACGAGCACAATCAAACCGTTGAGGCACCCCCCTGCCCAGCCAGACCCTCCCCCTGCTCCCCCCCCTCCCTCCCTCCCGACCGACCTACCGTCCTCCGCTGAGTAGATGGTGCTGACGGGTCCGAAGGGGCCCTCGCCCACGTTGTTATACACGCCCACCTTGACGTGGAAGGGGGAGAAGGGCTGGATGCTCTCGTTCTTGAAGACATAGCGGGAGGCCTCCGGGGAGGGCACGGCCGCCTGCATCCAGCCCGTAGCGCCGTGAGGGCGGAAGGCCACCACGTAGCCGAACCCGGGGCCGTTCTGGAGCTCCTCCGGCACGGGCTGCGCACACACACATACACACACATGGATATATATATGAAGATATATATTTACAGACAAACACACACAAACACACACACACACACACACACACACACACACACACACACACACACACACACACACACACACACACACACACACACACACACACACACACACACTGATATATAAAGATATATATTTACAGACAAACACACACAAACACACACACACACACACACACACACAGACACACACACACACACACACACACACACACACACACACACACACACACACACACACACACACACACACACACACACACACATATATATTTATATAAAGATATGTATGTATTTGATATTTACAGACAAACACAGAAACACATAACAATAAGTACAAACACACACAGACACACACACTCACACACACACACATGGATATATATATATATATATATATATATATATATATATATATATATATATATATATCCATGTGTGTGTGTGAGTGTGTGTGTCTGTGTGTGTTTGTATATATATAATATATATATATATATATATATATAAAGATATTTACAGATAGACAATGACAAACACAGACACAAACATAACAATACGCACAAACACATAAACACACACACACACACACAGGAATATGCATAAAAATAGACAGACAGGCACAAACCCATAACAATACGTACAAACACACACACACACATTCATACATGAATATATCTATAAATATAGATATTGACAGACAGACAGACACACACAAATACACACATACACACACACACACACACACGCATGCATGTGTGTGCACGTAGACACTGTGGTGGTGCTGCGTGTCCATTAGCAGCACAATGCCCTGAGCATGATCCCTGCACTCTACCTCCCAACGCATTACCTTTGCTATTGTTCAGACCAGCAGAAAACCTTAGTGTCCATCATATATTTATAGACACCGCTTTTTATACATAAACCTCCTCCTTCATACCTTGCCTCTCCTGACCCTTTAAAACATAGATGCTTTTATATAGAAACAAAAACAAACAGTCCCACCTTTAGGGCTTGGCCGTTGCGGGTTCAGAAGAGACAGCAGACCACTGAACAAATAACCCTCTCTCTCTGTCTCTCTTTCTTTCACTTTGTTTCTCTCTGTCTCTCTGTCTTTCTCTTGCTCTCTGTCTCTATGTCTGTCTCGCTCCCTCTCAGACTTTTTCTCATTATTCTTTTCTCGTCATTCTCTTTCTTGCTATCTTTCTCTCTGTCCCTTTTTCTCTCTCTCTCTGCCTTTCTCTCACTCTCTCAGACTCTGGCTCTAAGTGCCAATTAAAGCCATCAAAACACAACCCGCTATCACATCAAATGGAAAAGTGACTGAAGTGGCTCAGAGTCTACGGGAAAATTAACACTTCGTTAAGCACAAGTTAGACTTTAATTGAACTTGGGCATGCTGAAAACGAGAATCAACATTCGTTCGGATAAATTGTCCACAACAGGGGGTCGATGATTTCAGGCAGAATGATAATAATCTTTTTTGAGCTTTATGTTGATTAATGGCAGGGTGTTTTTTTGTGGAAAGAACGACACTATAAAGAAAAAGGGAAGAACGATAACAAGAGAGAAAGAGAGAGAGTTGGAAAAAGAGCGAGCACACTGTAATCTATTAAAAAGCAGTTGCTTGGGCTTGGGAAGAAACCATTCCACGTTAATTATCTCATTGAATCCTCAAATGGAATTTTGTTCCCTTTCCCCTCCTTCCTCCCTCCCACATAGCCCTCCCCCCGGGGTGACAGCGGCAGTTATTGCCTCTGTGTTCTCGGAAGAAAAAGGTTAACTTATACGTTCAAAGAGTAGGGGGAGCTGTCATGAATGTATCAAGGCCTTGAGTGGTTGCAAGGATAAAGTTGATGAGGATGAAGATGGTGATGATGATGATGATGATGATGGTGATGGTTATGATAATGATGGTGATCATGATGGTGATTGTGGTGGTGCTGGGGGTGGAGGCATGGGGGGAGGGTGTGAGCTGCTTACCTCCCATGTGATGACTAACTCGGAGCGACTGCCGCCTCCACCGCTCACATTAGCTGGCGTGACCCTCGGAGCTGGAGGGGGGGGGGGGGGGGGCAGGGAGGCGCTATTAATGACAGCATAGCTGGGGACTGTTCAGGTTTAATCAGAATGATGAATCGATTAATCCTAATCTAGGTTTTAATATCAAAATGATGACTTGAAACATTTCAATAAAAAGAGAGGATCTAACAATCTAACACAACAAGAAAACCAACTGAAATTAGGTAATAATTAGCCTTTTTGGCTGTTGTTTGTGAGTAGTAACTGTATAATAGAATTTTGAAATTGTACAATATATATTTTTTTTTATTATGAATTCTAAATAATTAAAAACACTTTAATTTAACGAATGAATCAAAGTAACTAAATCTGAAACAAAGCCAGAAATAAGAATAATTTGTCTTTGTTCTTGCCATTACTAGAATCTGACTTAATTGTAGGGGAAATAAGTGGTCGTGGGAACAAACGAAAATCAGGGATTGATTGAAGGAAACCAAAGAAAAAAGACAAAGAAAAAACATCACATAATGGTGTGACATTAATTTGCCTTGGTTCTTTCTGTCGTATTTTTGATAGTGCCTTCAGAAAAATTTGAACAATACAATCGGTGATGGAATGAATATAAGCTCAAAAAGAAACCCAAAAGACAAAAGTCACAACACATGAACAAACACTTATTTCTTTCTATCGTTTCTCCGTAGTGTCTTTCTCAGTGATTGAAAGAATAAAACAGAAGCATGACGTTCATTTTCCATTGTGCGAAACCCAATGGCGTGTTTTGATTGTGACTTCCGAATTGTAATAAACAATTAAAGAAAGTACAAAAAAAATCAATGACGGATTGAATGAAACCTTGAATGAAAGCCAAATGAAACCACCCAGAAACTAAGCTCAGAAGTTTGCATGAATTTGCGCTTTTATTTTTTTGCCATTTATCGGTAGTGAATAAACAGTAGGGGTAATAAGGGCTAGTCTAAGGGCTAAATCGAAACATTATTGAAAAATATATTGAATGAAAACAAACACCCAAAAAACAAAGGGGGAAGTACATAAATTGGCCTTTATGCTGGCTGGTCCTGTTTGTTTTGACTCAAAAACTAAAAATCAATGCTTGAAAGAATGAACCCTAAAAGCCCAAGAAACCAAAAGCTGAAAGCAGAAGTAAGACATGGATTTGCCTTTGTTCTTGCAGTACGTACAGGTCTCCTTTGTCCTGGCTTGTTTGGAGGGCTTGCTGGGCTCCCCCGTGCCCACCGCATTGCTGCCCAGCACCCGGAACTCATACTCCACCCAGGGGTTCAGCTCTGTGACTGTGGCGGTCAGCTGGCGACCCCCCACCGACTCTGGAACTGGCCGACGGGCACACGCACACACACACACACACACACACACACACACACACACACACACACACACACACACACACACACACACACACACACACACACACACACACACACACACACACACACACACACACACACACACAAACACAGGCACACACACACACACAGGCACCACAAGCAGACATAAACACACACACACACACACACACACACACACACACACACACACACACACACACACACACACACACACACACACACACACACACACACACACACACACACACACACACACACACACACAGATGTACTCATACACATGCCCACAAACACCTCAGCACACACACATATACAAACGCACACACATACAGGCACGCCCCCACGCAATCATGCATGAAGCCCCCCCACACACACACACAGACACACAAAAGTGCATTTCGTCAGCATCTACATACTGTGTGTCAACAGATTTTGTTCGCGCTGCTACATGTCAACTTAGTGTCAACAGTTTAACACCGCTGTTTGCTGGGTGGGCGGTCCTGAGTGGGCTAGGGGTGTACCCCAGGTGGGCGGGACACAAGGACACTAGAGACTCACACAAGGACACTTAGTTCAGACACAAAAACGTACACACACACACACAAACACATTCAGACTCCAAAGACGAAAGCAAAGGCAAATTCAAGAACTAAACAAACATAAAAATACATCCAAAAACCCGTAGGCGATTTTAATATGGACCAATTCCAGGTCTAATGTGTCTTTGGTTCTGTTAAGGGACGGCCTTAGCGATCGATCAGTGCATTGCCTCAGTGTTTTCTAATATTATGTTTTGCTGTTAAGTTATTAGAAGTTATTAAGTTATTCGAGGGAGGATGCTATGTGTGCCAGCCGGTCCATTTTTGTTACACGCGAGTAAAAGATGAAAGCACACACTGCAGAAATACAAGACTCTGGAAGGACATGTTAGAGCCATAACCGATTTTTGATTTGATTTGATTTAACACTTACTTGCAAAGCAGAGCCCGATGTCAAAACAAGTACATTACCGTGTACTTCATTTAACTCAATAAGCCAATGGAACAAGAACTACCGCACTGTGGGCCTTCCACACATGAACACAGCTCAGCACTGCATTCAAGAGCCTTAAAACGAAACCTCAAAGACTTGTCCCTGATATCAACAATGGATTATTTTAAAATGATAAATGTTGCATCTCTTTTTTATTAGGTGAACCAGGACAGGTAACCCATAGTGTTTTTATTTATTCCCAAACATCGGTGAAGATTCAAGAGGTTCTAGACGTTTGATGTCAAGGGGGATGGTTTGACTGTTCTTGAATGGTATTCATTAAAGGCAATGGTTCAGAGGTGTATCTTTAACTCAATTATGGCTTGTTTTAAGTACTACTGCATTTACTGTTTTGTACTTTTTCTGTAGGAAAAGGAAAAGGAGAAAGCATGTTCCTTCCTGGCTCATTTGTAAATATCTGTTTGGCTGTCTGATGCTACATCAATATAGTGGGACTGGAAAAAGTATTATTGAATTGCTTTGTGCTGTGCATTACTCATTAAACAGTTGTCTTGCAGTTACCTGTGTTTAATCCATTCAATCCATATGTGGTGCCCTCTTTAAACAGCCTCATCAAATCTATAGAGAATGTGTACTTGGCCCAAAAGGGGATTACAGACATCATTCACTATATATATCGTCCTTTATCACAGTCTTCAAGGGCTTCTCTGTGTTGTGTTGGCATTTGAGTGTATCTTGATTGGCAGTAGAAAATGATGAGCTTCATAAAACATTGTGAGATGCAAGTTGTGTTTTTATATGAGCTTCTTATTGCTGATCGTAATTCTTGTCATCTGCTATGATGAAGTCATTGTGTTCCGTGAATTCAACAATGGGTTCTCAATAGAGGCCATGAAAGCAGCTAGACACCAGCAATGTGTACATTTATTGTGCTGTGATTGTGCTGCTGCTGGATCCAAGCGGTTCGACGGCAAGCCGGCCAAACTTTGGACCCTGTCTTCACACGCCAAGAACAGTGGATCCAAAGAGCACCAGAGGGAGAGGCAGAGAGAGTACCTGTGGTGACTGCTTGCCAACCCAGGGAGAAGGGCGTTCGGGCCTGGATGGTGTAGGCTGTGATGGGGCTGTGGTTGTCGGAGCCGGGCCTCCAGGACAGGGAAACGGTGGTTTCACTGACCTCACTCACATGGATGCCGTTTGGTGGGCCAGGAGGACCTGGATGGGGGTAGGGAGAGTACAGAAAAGGGTGTTAAAGAGAGAGAGAGGGAGAATAGGGGGGGAATGGGGGGAACGGAGAGAGTAAGACGGTAGAATATACGCGGGTAGAAGAGGAAGCATGAGAGGGTGAGTGGGAGTGAAAGAGACCAAGGGAGAAACATTGGCAGAAAAAAAAGAGTGAGTAAAGGAGCGGGCGGAAGTATGAGAGGGAGAGGGAGATAAAAAAAAAAAACATTGGCAGAGAAAAAGAGCGAGTAAGTAAAAGAGAGTGAGATGAAGACGGAGGGTGAAGGAGAGAGCAATGTGAAGTAGGAGGCAGAAGGGAAGCAAGTCGAAGTAGTCGAGAAATGGAGGTTTAAATATACAGTTTGACTGGTGTGTGAGTCATAACTAATTACAAAGTAAGAGTACCTTCGGTTATATTTTATGGGAGCACATTTGCCAGGCACATGCACATTAAATGACAAATTTCACATATTTTACAGCACCCATGGTGCTTCCTACCTTAAGTTCAGCTGGCTAACATTTCACTTTTTCTTTACATTTCCTCATGAATGTAGTCCATTAAATGGCTTCAGACTCTGGCCAGTGAACATTGTTTATGGATGTCTTAATGTGTATTCGGGTCTACCTCCATTAAACCCTCCACAAATATCTGTGCATCCGAACCTGAAGTCTGTATCGGTTATGCTATAAAATCCCTGTAACCAATCAAGACACTTTTGCAATTGCTCCGTTTCCACTATAGTGACCCTTTAATCATCTCTAAACAAGGATTAGCACCTCCATTCTGGCTCATCAGCGTAGCAATTAGGCGTGCGGACAACATGTAGCACAGGGTTGGCTTACCTCTGACAACCAGATCGGCAGCTATGGAGATGCTGTCCACCTTGGTTTGCACCGCGCACGTATACTTCCCAGCATGCTTCAGCTGCACGTTTCGAATCATGATGTCCCCAGCCGAATGCTGCTGTGATTCACACATACAGATATGCAAGCATACAGACACGCGCGTGGACACAAAAACACATACGCACACACAGACACGGACACAAACACAAAAACACACAGTTCCATGAGCTACATGGTAAGCACCAAGCTATTGTAATTCAAGAGTAATTCTCTGTCTCGTCACATGGGAAGAGGGCCGGCCTTATCCTCCTGGATATGGATCTGCTTTAGAAATGTACCATACAATCATGGCGGCGCCACTGAATTGTCCATATTCTGAGTGGAAAAGCACTCTATCTCATGTTGGAGATGATTCCTGTCAGCCGCAGTCATTATTACATAAATGTATTCACGACATGCCCGGCAGCCTTTTCTTTCTAGTGGCTGTGGAGGTGCTTTCATTACTTCAGTGATAAGAGCAGCACCCTAATAGATACCTCGATTGCCAGCTCTTCACACACCCAGTTGTTCCAATTACTATTTAGGCCAGCCAAGCGTAGATTATCATTTACTGATCGGCATCCAGAACCAGAAGTTGCCGGCCTCAAATCCGTGGTGGCGGAATTTGGTGGCACACTGGCCGGCGAACGTTGGTGATTTGGCTTATATTAGTAGACCTAACACAATGGGGGAGGTTGGTATTTAAACAAACACATAGTCTTAGGTTCAAATCTAAAAGCAGGGATATAAACATGACAGGGACGGCTTTTTGTGATTATACAACCACCCCCAACGCTTCAAGGTGGGGATTCTTTTTAAATAAATATTGCCTGTAAAATATTGACATTCGATTTTTGGGCGGCGGTAATGCAGTTAAATTACTCCACAAAACAACTACAGCGTATCGGTTATGGAGCTTTTGCTGAAAGTGCATAATTTTTTTTGGGGGGGTGGGGGACGGTAAGGTCGTGACCGGTTGCATTATGTAAATATCGTTCTCTTTCATTTTACCCCCCATTCTTAAATAAGCCACATGCAGCAATTTTCAGGCAATAAATAATAAACACGATACAAACACTCCCATACTCTATCTCTTGCGCTGCAGTTGAATCTATTATGGGCCCGCTCTCTAAAGGAGGAGTGCAATATTGATGGGGCCAATGTATCTTAACCATCACCCCTTTAGACCTTTTGTTCAATAGAATCTCTGAACACGGCCGAAAAGGGACAAAAATCAATGTCCCCCTGATAGGACCAGCTTTTATGAGTGTCCTGCACACAAATGAAATATTAGCATGGCCGGGGTGCACTGCAGTCACTGATCTCTCTGTGATTGGTCACTGCGTATTGCAGTGCTGATGATGAATGGGATGTGAAATGAAATGCATATATAAATACTAATCCAAATGGTGGAATAAGTTCACCAAAACAACACTCACACACTTTTTATGACGGATAAGCAGTCTTCCACTGCCACTGCTATGGAGTTGTTTCTTACGTAGAGGTCACATTTTTACTATTTATTTATATCCATTAAAGTTACATTGAATAAGCACTGAAAAATATGATCATTTTCATTAATTGGATTCATATGAATCTGTTTAATTATTGATAGAGTTTATCCTGCCATGGTTGTATTGAATAATATCAATGTCATTACTTCTATTGGGGATAAACTAAAGCAGCAACAGTAATCTAGTCCAATCTATTTAGTCAATAACCATCGGTTAGTATGCCTGGGTTGCTCTCAAACAAACAGTAACTGTTGAAGGGGACTGGTAAGCTCGACTCTTTTCAAATAGAAGAGAGTTCTGCTTCAATCGCAGTCTGCAGAGTACCTCAGTTAACGCCAAAGTTTGACGGTCAACTTCAATCGGCCATGTTTTGTTTAATTCTCGTTATAAAAATTGGGTAAATGTTGCAGACCATGATTGACAACACCTGCATGAAAGCAGTCTTCTCTTAGATCAGAAAATAGCCGAGCAGCGGCCGTGAAAGCTGGAGGTGAGACATGCGTACTTACTCCGCCCACTTTTTCAAAGTACCCCCCATGGTTGGCGAAGTGTATGAGCTGCTCGTTGAAGAACCAGGTGAACTTGAGCTCCAGCGAGGGGTCATAGGTCACCTGGCATGGCAGGATGACGCTCTCGCCCACCGTGACATCCAAGGTGGACGGTTTGGTGACAATCACTGTAGGCTCTGTGGAGGAGGGAACGCACAGGCACACAGACAGTATATTTATATAGTATTGGGGGTCTTTGGGGGAGCCACGTTGGCAGCTATTGGTTATTTTAGTTTGAATCCCAGCCGGAAGTATATGCGTTTGAACCCCAGAGCCTGCCTACACCATTGAGCAAGATTTCAAAACCCAACCTGCTCATCTCTGAAGTCTTTGGATAAAAGTTTATTTTAGTATTACAATAATATATACAATATATTAAAAAATAACAAAAAATGGTGACCGACAACGCACACACACATACACACATCTACACACACCTACGTAAACACACACAGACACAGACACATACAAACACAAACCCTCTCAAGCACACACTTCTACAGCATTAGAATTCTTTGTGGAGAACGGCTTCCCATTTGCATAGAGTCCTTCCATCATCCTAGTGGATGTGCCAGAGGGACTTAATATGAGTATACCACAGGAGAGAGAGAGAGAGAGAGAGAGAGAGAGAGAGAGAGAGAGAGAGAGAGAGAGAGAGAGAGAGAGCAGGCAAACTGTTATCTATTAAAAAACAGTTGCTCAGGCTTGGGAAGAAACCATTCCACGTTAAGAGGGTTATTTGTTGAGTGCTCTGCAGTCTGTTCTGCAACCAAAACGGCCAAGCCCTAATGCGTGTACTGGTTGTTTTTATTTCTATATAAAAGGCATCTATGTCGCCAGAGCACGGTAACTGCCCCAGAATATGGGTCTCTAGGTGTCTTGCATCCATGCGTACCTGTGGGCTTATCCGTCAGCTTTAGTGCTACCGAATCCCCCCCTCCTCTGCATAATACCCCAGACGCACATCTGGAAAACATTCAAGTCCTGGCGCTGGCACTCCCCCCAGGGGTGACAATGGTCTCTCCATCCCATTCCCTCTCTCTCTCCTCTCTCTCTCTCTCCCGCTGCATCGGGATATTTTTGTCTCTCTGTCTCTATATCCCTGTCTATAACACATACATAAACATACACACACAGAAAACCACCCCCACACACGCACCCACACACACACAGACACACAAACACACATCAAAACAGTAAAGCACAGGTAGGAGAAGGGTGAGGTTTGCAAGGGCGGACATCACTCAACCCTCTGCTTACTTTCAAAGAGCAGAGGGGATAAGGGGGAGGTGAGGGGGAGGGGAGGGAGGTACCTAGCAAGAGTACATCCAGCAGGGCAGTGTGTGTGTGTGTGTGTGTGTGTGTGTGTGTGTGTGTGTGTGTGTGTGTGTGTGTCTAGAGGGTGCAGGGTGGCTGCTCTCCCTCTGGGGGGTGCTGGGATTGCTCGCTTCAGATTCCTGCGAGCGCTGTGGAGCACACTGTCTAAACCCGGCCCCGGGCGACAGGACTCCCTCCGAGTCCGTAGCCCTCCTCCCCCTCCTCCTCCTCGTCCCCTTCTCCTTTTTTCGTTGTCTAGAGAGTATGTCTGATGCATTCATTGCCTCACCTCACCTCACCTCCCACCCACGACCACCACCACAACCCCTCACCGAGGAGATTTGATGGCACTGCTAAGTGTTGTAGCAGTGCTGGTGCGTTCGATACACGCACGTGAATTACGGCAAAAGCCCACATGCTTTCTACTATTATCGCAGATGCTAAATACTAAAACGCCTGACAGCTGCGAAGAGGAGCAGGGAAAATAAATATCCTTTCGAAGGCCACGAGCAAGGCTGCCTCAGGGTCGACCTGCGCTTCCTGCCTTGACCCTATTGATGGTTTAGTCACACATAACATACCGGAACATGGAGAGGGATAAAAAGCTGCACTTTTACCCCTCAGCAGCGTCAGCCACGGCACAAAAACACTTTTTCTTGGACAGAAAATGTGTACTTTTCTGACAAGCACACACTCTCTTGGTTTCAGTATCTAAGTGCACGCAATGTTTTTGCTTTTAGAATGACACCTTAAAACAAACAAAACAGGTGAATTGAATAAAGCAAAACTAACCAGGGATATTCGGTGGTTTGAGGAGTTTCCAGAACAGTCTGTAGTCCAACTCTGATGAGCACGGAGACATATTGTTAACGTTTATCGCCCCTGTATGTTACCCTATGGGGGGGTGCCGGTCTCGCCTTGCCTGTTTGCCGACTGGCATATGTGTGTGTGTGAGTGTTCCCATCCTCTCTCTGCAATCCATTGGTTGGCATAGTCATCCCCCCTGCATGTGAGACAGTAACTTTGGGAATATGTCCCCCTTATTACTCTCTTTTGTCATCATTTGTGACAGATTATATGGACAACCAAGGCTGGTTACACACAGACCCAATCGTCCTACCCAGCACAGCTCTACTGGGGGAGCTCTCTGGCGTAAAGTGATTGATATCTCTGCTGGATAATGCCTTGTTACATTTCACTGTCGGGAGCCCCGGTGTGCAGGCAAACCTCCACTTAACCAGGGGTCACCCGGGACCGGGGAACGGGCGCCGGGCGGGGGGTGTAGCAAGCAGCGCCGTAGCCTGGCTAGCACGCCGCAGGACCACTACGAGGATTGTGTTGCCCCACTTTGAAATGTGTATGTGTGTGTGTGTGTGTGTGTTTGTATGTTTTGGGGGAGGAACAACATGTGTGTGTTTGTGGCCGTGGCTGTGCATGTGCGTTTGTTGTGGAGGAAGTCGAGTGTGTTTGTGTTTGTAGCGATGGACCCGGCGGTATAGTGTAGGGTTTGTGGGTGGTGGGTGCAAGTGTATGTTTGGTATGAGTAGATTGTGAGTGTGTGTGTGTGTTGGGATAGTGGAGTGTGTGTGTCCCTGTGGATGTGGTGGCAACCCCGCGCCAACTGGGGGGGTTGAACCGCGCCAGCACCTGGAACACGGGCCTCTCCGCGGACAGGTAGTCCGAGGGAGGTACGGGCCGTTCAGCGCGGCGGCGCGGGAGCGCGCATCAAACGCACACCGGACAATCACGGGCACTGGGATCACCTGGGGGAGGGAGACGGCAGAGGCCTCTTAAGGACCGAACACGCACCAGACGGGGCAGACAGCCGAGTCGGAGAGACGCGGTAGGGGGAGAACGCACCAACCCGTACTAACGCCAATACGCTTCCCCCCCAGGACTGAGTGGGAGAAGACGGACCAGACCCGGAGACCGCCCCTTTTTACCCCATATGAGGAAGAACCTGTGTTGTCTTTTGTTTTCCCTTTTTTTTTCACGTGAGGTGCGCGAATAAAACCGTTGCCCAGCAACCCTGTTTGAGCGTGTCCTTCGCAAATCTCAGCCGCCGCCGACTGGGGTTGCCACAATGTTTGTACTGTAGTGATGCGCGGGTCAGGTTTTTTTAACACCCGCCCCAACCCAACTCGTTAGGAGATCTGAGAAAAAAAAAAAAAAAAAAACGAGCATGGGGAATTCACACCATCTATCTGGAGGTTATCTTGACACCCTCGGCAACTATGGTGGTAGAGAGGGTGGTAGTCACTCAGAACATATCACACCCTACCTCACATCTGACGTCACAAGGGAGAAAAAGGTTTTCGGTCATAGAATGGATGAACCTTCTGGTTAGTCAAATCCTTCATTAAAGCCAGGGTAGGCAATTATTTTTTTTTTTTCCATATTTGTTGCAATTCTCTTTACATCCAGACAACAACCGATAAATCAAATGCTTTGAAAAAATAAGAAATGATATCAATCACAGGACTGTAATAAGCCAAAGCAGGTGATATTATGGTGTCTTGCATATTTGTTTGTTTAGGGTATGTGATAAATAACAGTGGTCTCAGTATATTATATTAATAAACAGTATATTAATGAGCAAAACCTTGTGCTCAGCACTGAGAAAGATGTGTGTTAATTGGTCAAAGAAAAAGATTTCAAAAAACAAATATGAAGAAATACCAAAAGAAAAACCTGCTTTAGTTACATCATTTTACATACCAGTTCTGCAAAATTATTTGGATGGAATAAAAAAAAAAAAAGGAAGGTGTGAATGCAGAAGAGTGTGTAAAGGGGGTAGGAGAATGCACTCTCCTCTTTAGGTTACATAGTTTCCCAGGCTCTACAGCAAAAACTGGATTTAGAAAATCGTCTCCTCTCTTACTTTACGATGCATATCAGGCACCTCGAAATAGATCTAGGCAACTCATCTATTTTTTTCTGCTTGAGTCAGTTTATACTTATTTTGAAACGACATACAGCGCTGCCTTTTGATGCAGGATGAAAGTTTGTTTTTAAAAAAATGGGCCTTACTTTATTTGGAGACGGTGAATATGCTCAGCAGCAAACATGTTGTTTATATTTACGATTTAAGGACATTTTCCTCTTCGCTTCCTCCAGAGCGGTGCAGTTTCCTTCGACTCCCTTGGCCTTCAATATTTTCTCTTTTGGTAATGAAGAGGTAAATAATAGTTCTGCATCTGGTTGTACCACAATAATAGTTGCATGATTCTATTTGGAAACTGCACATAGTTTTTCACTGAAACCATTACAATGGTCCAAAAAGCGTAAAATCAATCCATGGATTTTCCTTTCTCTCTTTGAGAGAATTAATGGTCTATTGAGCAATTTCTTTACCACAAATACAAGTTTGGAAAGCTAGACGGTGCAGATTGCATTAAGTGAATAGCATGGCCCACCAGGTTTAAATCAAGCCCAGTGGGATTATGTTTTTGTGATGGTTTCTATTCATAATCCAATAAATAATATAATAAATAATATTTATCTGCTTTCGGAGTAACAACGTAAAAATTGTGCACACTTTCATCAGGGCAAAGAGATGTGGGTGGTTCTTTGAAAATGTCAGGGCTGTAGCGAGACTCGCTCTGTTGTGAATTCAAGGTGAATGGATTGCTTGTACGGTTTGAACGTTTCTCCAGAGAAGTTTCATTGTAAAGCAAAAGCTGAAATGCATTACTTTTTTTTCCAGCCCCTCCCCCCACTCAAGGGAGTGAGAGCAGTTCATCTGCTTTCGGTTCCTTACCTTGGAAGTACAATAAAAGTGGAAAGGAAAATGACTGGGGCCAGTTGGTCAGTGAGACGTGTCGAAGAAGATGCTGAGCCCTTTGCAAGAGTGTTCATTACAACAGCAGGCAGAAAACGCCTCCTAATGTACAATAGCCGATCCACTCCTTATCTGCTCAGCTCTTGACTTCTCCTGAAAGTCAAATCCAAAAGCGCACCATTCACACACCTTGTTGAGGCGCTCTGTGAACGCTTCATTCCATCAATCACAGCTGCTGCTGCTGCTTTCTAGATCAATTCAATGGGTGCATGAAAGTAAACTGGGAACTTCAAACTTGAAACACACACCCACACAAACACAGAAACACACACATACATAGCGCAATGATAGTTGTGAGTTTTCCTTTCGGCTGAGTGATGATGAGAAAATGCTCATTGTGGTGTAATAAACATCCAAGAACATGTGTATAATCAAGTGCAATTAATCTGCTAATATCCCTTCAGTGTTGGGATAATGGGGAAGTTAACATGCTTCATTTGTTTTGACGGGTCCGACCCGGCCTGGCAGCGCTTCGGTTATATTAGGAGGTGGACGGATCTGGATTTTTCTTTTTTCATGTTTTCACATCAGAAAAGTCATTTAAAATAAACCACTCCCAGCCCCTTCCCCTGGCTGACTACACACACACACACACACACACACACACACACACACACACACACACACACACACACACACACACACACACACACACACACACACACCCACACACACACACACACACACACACACGCACACACACACACACACACACACACACACACACACACACACACACACACGCACACACACGCGCACACACACACACGCAAACACACACTAACACTAAACAGGTTACCCATTCCTCAATGAATTGGTGCAAATTACCCTGTCCTATTTCCTAGATAGTATCAAATGTGACAGATTCAGAAAACACAGAAGAGAGGTAGCTACTAAACAGAGAACGATAAATAGCCAATT
Organism: Gadus macrocephalus; assembly: GCF_031168955.1. Lineage (NCBI taxonomy): Eukaryota > Metazoa > Chordata > Actinopteri > Gadiformes > Gadidae > Gadus > Gadus macrocephalus. Next base: position 18,780,387 of record NC_082394.1, on the reverse strand, counting down.
CATAATTCTTTGTCCCAGTTTGGAGGATGTCGAGCTGAGTATTGGAGGAGGCAGATGTGAATGTACCTCTTAAATAAATCATCACACCTATACGCACTGGGCTGAGGCCATAGAAACCGCAAACCTCACACACACACACACACATACAGACGCACACACACACACCGACATGTACAATCATAGGCACATGCAAATACATCTATGGCTGCAGGCACATACACACACGCACACACACAGACATGGATACGCTTGCAGGAACTACCAGACACACACCCACACCTACAGACACACATGCACGCACAGACAAACACAAACACACACCCACACACCCTGACACATACACACACGCACACATTTACACCCACCCACATATTCACATACACACACACACACATGTACAGTACATATATCCCTTCATACAGATGATGGATTTAAAAGTGTGTAATATATTATGCGTATAAATAAAGGGCAGCAGGTACAATTACAACGTTTCATGTTCACCCCCCTCCCCTATGTAACCCCCCCCCCCCCCCCCCCCCCTTCCCACTGTGATCACACGGTACCGAACCAAAGGCTAACGCGCCTTCGCATTTCCATCACGTGTTCCTCCAGCCTGACAGGAGCCTTCCTGCTCTGGTACTGTAGTTAGAGCCGCCGATGGACACAGTCCCGGGGAGCGACTGGCGTCAGCTAGGATGTGAGTCAGGCTTCAGCCTAGTGGCTGAGTTAGCTGCCCTCTCTCTCTCTCTCTCTCTCTCTCTCTCTCTCTCTCTCTCTCTCTCTCTCTCTGCGAAACCATGGCCGGCTGCCAGCATTTATAATATATGAAATCTGTCTTTTATAATTCAACAGAGAAGAGGAAGAGACGAGCATGGCTGCTGACTCGGAGACAAACGTGTCAGTGTTTTAGGAATTTCCTGTCCTATCTGTGCTTGTGCTTTGTTCCTGAAAAGAGAGATGGATAGGTATTCTCTTTTCAGTCCCGTGAATAAGATTGACAGCGATCTATGTTCAATACAATTTGATGGGAGAAAAAAATTCAGCCTTCTATTTCATGACACTATTTTCAATTCACTCTGTGTTACCCAAACATTTAAATCGATCCTTTTATTAATTTTTTTTTTCAAGCAGAGATTAAGAATAATAAAATGTTTGGAATCATTAATCTATTTGGAAGAATGGCAGTAGCATTGTTTTGGTTCGATGTTGTATTCAACTTCATATTGTGAGGAAGACCAGACAGTACGTTTCTTTTCCATTCTGCTCTAATGTAACACGGAGGACCTTGGAGATGAATGGTAGCAGGAGTCGTGACTGAGCGATGCCTCTGCAGTTATGCGAAAGAGCTGGTCAGCATTGCTGCAGACAAACTGTTCATTTGTGTATGTAAAGTGCTTGGTTGGGAAGCATTACATATAAAGTGCTAGTTTGGAAAGCATTAAATTGTTGCATATTAGTCATTTAGCAGACGCTTTTACCCAAAGCGACTTACGGTAAATTCAGGGACCCGTAGGGGTTAAGCTTCTTGTGCAGTAATGTCTACATGCTGCTTGCAGACATTGGGGATCGAACCCTGTACCTTTGGACACCCTGGTCACAACACTATGTTACCATATTACAGGAGCGTATAGACAGACTGTGTACTTGTACATATGCCAAATGGGTGCACCCTGGCGTGTTGCAAACCAGCCTCCCAGTTGCATGGGCAACTGCGTGGGCTGTTGAGCGCTCCTTGAACTCCGACCCCGCAGGGTTCGATTGCAGAAACCACTGGAGCGTATTGAAACATACTGCGCATGTAAATCGATTGGCAAACCTTTTGAAAGATGAGGCATGAACTTAATTTTTTTCAGTTCTTGTCCCCGGCTCTTTTTCCCTCCCTCAAGCCAATATGAAGAAGGATCAATAATTCTATAGATCCACAAAGGTCAACCTCTGGGGGGAGGTCGTGGCGTATTGGGGGAACCCCCCCCAACCCCCGCAAATCAACCATCCAGACGAACAGGGGTCACAGTGGGAGTAGGGGTCTGTGAATACGTCAGCGCACGTCCGACCCCCAACATCGGCTCAGAGAGGAGGTGAAAGGGGGCATGTCACCAGCAGAAAGAGTCACGCACACGGTAGGAACAAATGGCAAGCAAAGACACACACTTCATTCATTGTTAATCACGTATAATACGTAGGGGCGCCAGAGGGCAGTCCCCCTGGGGCCGTCACTTCAGATGGGCCCACAAACGCAAACAAGGGCTTTTTTCTGTTCTAACAGCAAAGCGGCGAGGAAGGAACGGAACCCCAAGAGTCATTGTGATCAATGCAGAGAGCAAGACAAAAAAGCAGTCCCCCCAACCGCATTGATAATTGTTCAAACGAGAGAGCGTCTCCATGCCGTTTGTTTTTGTTTGTTTTCAACATCTTCAAAAACAGCCTCTACTGACGAGGACGACTCCCACTCAAGACATAATGACTCAAGAAAACGCAATACAAGTGACAATTACCATAAGAGGGGTGGTAAAATCACTTCCCATGACCTCGACTTGCTCAGAGTTGATTATTTCAGAAGGAGAGGGCAGGAAAACAACAAAAGAGCGCTGTCCGTTTCATCTCGTTGAGAGAGTCCTTGTTGGCAGACACTTTAATCCAAAGTGAGAGCATATTTATGCATATTTGATTTTCTTCTTGAGGGGGCTAGGGCGGCTAGGGTAGAGTGCAGACGTTGGGGTTCCAACGCAGAAGCCCGAACCACAACATTATCCAGCCCCTGTGTCTTAAACCCACATGGAATATGAAATATATGCTGCAAGGGCAGCAAGTGTGCATGGGATGCCATAGATCAGCCATGGTGTCATCTTAAACTAGAGCCTTCGCAGAAGAGGGATTACCTTTAACTGTGACACTCCCAAAACTGCTGGCGACACCAAACTGGTTCGTGGCCAGGCAGGTGTAAACGCCGGCATCCACTTTGGTCGCGTTCCAGATCCGCAGATTACCGTTTTCCAGGATGGAAACTCTGAGGAAAGAAACATTTTTTCTTTTAATAATTTATTTCAACTTGATTTTCTTTTGCGTTACATTCCTACATTTCTTTTTTGTATTATTCGGAAGAGGTCGGCAGCATAGGCACAAAATAATTCCACTACTGGTTGTAGGTCTTTAACGTTATGTTGGACAAATACAACCTGAACTTGAACTTCAACACAGAAATAACAACTGTAATTTTTTGAAAATACTGTATTGCAAACATTTAAAATATTAACCATGCAATTCCAACCCTGTATTTCAAACAGTCCAAATATTTGATATATTGATTGTAATACAAACAGGGTATACTGTGCAAACACATTTTTTCTATTGGATTCTTATTATCATCATTATTATAGAAACTCAATAATTATCATTAACTCCCTGTTACCTGCCTGGTAAAGCTTTGAGTATAGGGCCTTGCAGTATTCTCTGAATCTTTATTTAATCCAAACGTTTCCGTTTCATTACGTCTCTGTTGGGTAATATAGAGGTTGGACCATTGCTCAATGATTCCAATTAGGTTTTCTTTCCTTGCAGCAGACAACGATGAGGCATTGATTTATTTTATTTTGAAAGGCTGATTAATTTCTTACACCTAATTCGGATGCAATGTCTTCCCTGTGCCCTTTAGAACGGCCACTCGCACTCAAACAAAAAAGGTCAAAAACGCTTTAACAACAGAACCCTGACATTTTCAAACAAAAAACAGCAAGCGACAATGAAAACCACGGACCTTGAACAAGGCCAGTCGAGGGAGGGGAAGGGTACGGCATAGGGGATCAAGAGTGAGTGGTCTTACTCATCAAATCATGCAGAATTTTAATTATCTGAGATGCTCTGCTGAATCTGCAAACTGTAAATAGGCGGAAGCCTGAGTCTGCCACGCCATGCGGTGAAGAAGCGTGTGTGAACTCTTTCACCTCTGAGCGGTGCTCTCTCGGCCGCCGTCAAGCAGCAAAGCAAACGGATTTGTCCGTGGAGTTAGTTTGAAGGCGCCGGGTGTTCTACACAGAGTCGGCTGCATAATTATGGGAAAGGGAGATATCTCTTTCCCCTTTGATGGTGAAATGAGAAACGGTGAGCTTTGAGCTTTTTTCCATATTCTGACACTCGCATGTACAGTAATTGCAACTCACAGGTTTAGTAAGGGCTCACGCATGGACACATGCATGCCCAGACACAGATGCACACACACACACACACACACACACACACACACACACACACACACACACACACACACACACACACACACACACACACAAACACACACACACACACACACACACACACACACACACACACACACACACACACACACACACACACACACACACACACACACACACACACAAACACACACACACAAACACACCAAATTCATTGAAAGTTAAAAAAGTCGGGCAGCATTTTCACCTCGCACTATTTTTTTAACTCCAGACCTAATGTCATTTCACCACTATCCGTAGATGTATGTAAAGAGCTACAGCCATACACCACCATGGGTTTCCTTGTGAGGCAAAGATTCGGTAGATTTGGATAACGCTGTGTTTGATAATGCCTCCAGCCTCAAGTCAAAGTGGGTCGTGGGGGGGGGGGGGGCATGAATTGAATCCCACCAGTGGTCTAATAGCTTCCTTCAATTGACACAGTCAGTCAGTGTCGTCCGTGTCGTAAAAGATTTTGATCAGGGTGAGCACAGCGGCCAAATGCAAAGTATGCTGTGGAGAGTATTTGGCTAAGCAAAACTAGGGGAAGGCCTGGGGTTAACCCTCATGTGAAGAAACTACGACAAGTCGAGTCATTGGGAGTAATGCTGTGGCCGAGTCGAACGTTCTGCCAAACCCAGCACTGACCACAAACCAAAGAGCTCCACATGTGGAGACAGGACCAGAGCAATCCCAAAAGCAATAGAAACCAGTGACAAGTGATAACAACAATGATATCACTTCCTGTGTAGCAATAGTACTTCCACTCAGTGTACTTTCCATTGCACTCGTAAAACCATATTTATCTTGGTCTCATTTTCTCAAGCTTTGCATAGGGGAGTTGGTTAAGCTCATTCATTACTTAGATAGTTACTCTCAAGAAACTATGTGTCACATTTAGGTTAATTTAGGTTATTTAAAGTTAGAGCTATGCTCTAAGCCACTTGAAACTCTGAGCCAGAAGCTTGCTTTTGCAAAGAAGTGAGAGAGTTAGGATTGAAGAATTATAGGTCTATAATTGTCGAACAAACTGTTTTCCACACACAGGCGCGTAAAACCAACAACGCCAACGTGTTGTTTTAAAAGGGCTACTGGAACAAGCTCTGACCTCATTTGTTACCAAACAACAGTGGGGCTCACAGTAATGCTTCAATATAACTGAATACCTGCATCTGGGCCTCTCATTCTCGTACCCCCCCCCCATCATTCCCCCTCCCAGACTCATCCTCTGGGGACCAAAAGACCAGAGATCAGGTGCCTCCCTTCCACCCCCATCATGCAGGTGGAGGAGCAGGGAGGACTGTGCAGACACACATCCCTGGGTGCCCCCTCTTCCACTTGGATCCCCAGGCATTCTGGGTCATTTATGGCAGATTCTGACCTTTGTATGTGTTAGTGTGTACGTGTGTGTGTGTGTGCGTGCGTGTGTGCGTGCGTGCGTGTGTGTGGTGAATAAGGAGGCATGGGCTTCCGACTTTATATATAAATATAAAAGAGAATTAAAAGGTTAAATAGGGTGCAATTGGCTTTACGTTAGCAGCCGTCGTGTTGGGCATCGCAACTGACGGGAGTGAGAAGAGACAGACCCGCAGGAAGCCCAGCGGTGCCAACAGATGGACGGCGGACCCCCACCACTGAGCCAGCGACCACCACCACCACCACCCTCCAACACACACACACCGCCACCACCAGCACCACCCTGTCTGCTCTTCCCTTGCCGCCACGGCCCAGACAAAATGTCTGCACGGTTTCCCATTATCTCTGGAGACAGTGTGCACTTCTGTCCTGAGCAGAGGGAGCGTGAGAGGGAGGAGGAGGGAGGGGGAGAGAGGAGAGGCAGGTATCAATAATTCACGGTCGAGATAAGCACCAAGTGCCGCTGTCGTTTTTTTTTCTCATGTTGGCGGCGTGTCTCGCGGCGACGCGCAACAGCTCTCCAAAGAGGGGGGAACGTCGTTCGGAGCATGGCAGGACTGCCCGGGAGCGTCTGTGTAAATCACCAAGCTGCAAGGACAAGGCTGGGTCTTTATTTCTTCGGGAAGTGATTGGGATCGAAGTACTCGGGCTGGAGGAGTGGGACGGAACTGTGCTGGTTTTCACCGTTTTCTTGTGTGACAAGATGAAAGTAGTACGGATAATCAGGGCTCCTGCTCTGGAATAACGGCGGCTTGTTGTTGTGTCAGTTCCTCATGTCCCATTTGAGCCGCCGTTAGCATAGCGCGCCCGCCGCCTCCTCTGATAGCATCCTCGCTATCGCAAAGCCGCTGGAAAGGATCCTTCTGATCTTTTTCCAACAATGTGTATCGTCTTTGATCTGCTTGATGAAGGGTAGATTTTGGGAGGGGCGGGCGGGGAGGGGGGGGGCGTTGGGGAAACAAGCTGTCACCTTAATAAGTCACACAAAGACATAGACAATGTGGCTTTTTTTTTTTTAGAGCAGGCGCACCAGCAAACTACTGAGTGAGGATGAATTTATGCGTATCGATTGAACAGTGACGGCAGAATCAACACCAGCCCGGGCTGGTTCGGTATAACCTTGCTGTCAACATTAAAGAACTGAGGTATACTCATGAAATAATCACTGTATAAACAAGACGCATCGTGGCAAATCACATCATAATTCGACAGGGCCTTTTTGTAAACACAGACCCATTCAGCGTTCTCACAAAGCCCACTCTATCGCTAACCACCGAGTGGCAGGCTTGACTGCAGGAGCCAGCATGCCAATGCAGTTCTCCGCTTGATTACCACAGTAAATAAAACAGGACTTCAAAAATAGGGGGTTACGATTATATCAAATTGAAATTACTCAGCCATGAGGCTCACAGAAGGGGAGAGAGTAGAAGGCCATCAAAAGCCTGTGGCAAATTTCACCAAATAATTAGTTTCAGGTTAGGACTCGCAGTGTTGCCTGACTGCACACAGCGCGCAGTGCAGTTCTCAAAACATCAGTTTGACTCGATACTCAACAGAACGAAGGACACCCTACACGGGGGTTTCCCCCATGCTGACCTATAACGCTCCAGCTATCGTGTCCTGTGCTTTTTTATGTGTCTGGTGCGAGTTGCCGCATTACGCTATGAACTTACTGACCGTTAAAAGACCTGCTTCTTAATTGGGATTGAAACATAAATAAACGTGTTGCTAACTGCTGTCGGGGAGCATTAATAAAGTGGTGGCTTGTGAGTAGGAGGAAAAGACAGCGATGGTGGTTGGGGGGAGGGGGGGTTTTGGGGATGGGGTTGTGGTGGTTAGTTTTAGCCAGGTCATCACATCCCAAGACCTGGGACAATTGGTGGAACAGGGGTTCAGCCCCTGGATAATGAAGAAGGAAAAGGCGGAGCAGTCTGTGTTTTTGTCCTGCGGAGGTTCCCGTTGTGGTGGAACCCCAACGGCTTTGTCCATGGCAGCGTAAATCAAACCCTGCCATGCGCTTTCAGCATGCCTTGGAGCCTAGTCATCCATGTTAGCTGCAAAATGTGGTGCACACCCGAGACATTTTGAAAACAATAAACAAACGCTTCAATTTTCGATGTTATTTCCCCTAAAATAATCATTACCATAATTGATCTGAAATCATTCGGAATTTGTTCCACCACCTGTGTCAAGGTAATTTTCCTACGGCAAAGAAATGCAGTACCGCTGCTGGGTTTTCAACTTATTGCATCAGATCCTATGAGACGGCAAAATGCTGTTTCTGGGGAGTTTTTGTCCCGCTGCTCTTGGATAAGACGAATGTGCGTGCCATTCTTCTCATAAACTGTCCCCGTCAAGGTTAACGGTCAATTAGAGGCTGTGTTAGCAGGTGTGATCACATTTAAAATAAATTGTGGTGGGAGGCAGGGGGGGGGCTGTCGTTATCCGACAACAACAACAAAAGAACGATTGGCTGACGAGGGCTAAAACAGGCACACCTGGGCATTTGCTTTTGACAATTCTCCAATACAGGTGTAATTGATATTGATTTCTGGCATGCTCAGACCTCTCCCAAGGATTTTCAGCTTGTCTCACGGATCATTAGCCATGGCAAATGATCAAGGCGATTATTCCGTATGCTCACATGATGGACGAAGATTAACGCTAATTGGAAATTTGTGTTCTGCAGTGTTCAGTTTTAAACGCTGCGTCCAGTCCTGTTTGAAACCGGTTCAGAAAGTAACGACTATCACAGCCATTTAGCACACACTTTCATCCAAAGCCCTTTTTTTTAGCTGGAAGTGTTTCCTGGAGCAGCTGTTCGGGACATTCAAGGGAGAAGGCTTGAACCCAGAACCATCCTTCTGGGGGGAGGGTTGGAAGGAATGAGCAGATCCGGTAACCAATAGAAAGCACCATCAACAGCCCCGCCCCTCCTATTCCACCCCCCACTGTTAAAAGCCCTTTCCCCACATATCAGTTCAAGCTCAATCAGGGCTGATGCTGTGGCGAACCATAGTACCTTAGCGACAATAACCACCCGTCACGTCTTCAAAAGGCAGAACCCCTGCACCTGACAGGGACTATTTGCAGCCTTCAGTCAAAACCCCAGTCGAGGCATAACAAGGGCATTCATGGCCGCCGGTGCATGCAGAGGCCGCCACCGCAGCTTTTGAGAATGCAGGAAATACAATGATAAAGTATGAGTGACACTAAATAAGCACTTTAGTCTCCCCCGCCGCTCTTATCAAAGGCATTCTTTGCTCTTGGAAATGCAGCGTTTTTTTTCTTTCTCCTCGGTTAAACTGTCCACAGCTGTAGCGGGTGGCGGGCGCTACCTAAAATGACTTTTTCCTTTTGGTGTAGTGCATGTTGACACTTGTCTCCAGGGGCATTGGAGCAGCATTAAAGCCTGCATGTGCTGTATAAAACTCACAGCCGGGAGAGAGAGAGGTGACTGCGGGAGGTGTGACGGGGCACAGATTCAATAGCTACCTCTCGGGCAGAGGGATAGCGTCCTCGCGTTGATTTCTGTTATCCTCGTGTTAAGAACAATCAAAGAACATACAATGGCCATGATAGTTCTCATAAAGTTTTCGGCTCGCTACTTTCCTTGAGATCGATTGACACACAATGCACTGAATGGGTGATGCTTATGAGGTGGATACGAGGATATAAAGGCTGGATACTCCTGGAATAGATTCCTGGGCCGTTTGGTAATAAGTCATTGTAGCTCTGCATTCAGCCTGCGTATTTTGTGATCTACATCTAATGGCATATAATCATACACGGGGTGAAAAAATTATGCACAGGAATAATGTACATGTATTAGGAAGTAGGAAATACATGGGTAATATACTTTGGTGTACTAGTCAGCTAACTGAAACAGCTTTTCAGCTTTACCAAATGGCCCCAGGCACAAAAAAAACTCATTAAATAAACATCTAAGGAAGGCGTTTTACCAAAACAACACAAAACCCACAGGATGTTAGGATACAATATAATAGATATCTCACTGGGTCAACATCCCCGGATGATTGCTGTGTAGCATGTACGTTTTGACATCCTTTTCTTTATATCTGAAGTATAGAAGCAGAATGACATAGAACAATGTAATTCCTTACAGTTGGAATTCATTGCGGCCATTTTGGTAATGTTGTAGTGGGTTAGGGGTGGAGGGGGATGGGGGGAAAAAGGGGGGGGGGGGGGGGGCACTGAATTTATGGGGGTTGTGTGTACAATTCCCCTAATCACAAAATACTGGCCTGCTGGTTTATGTCCTTTCGGTCCATGAGCTCGACATGTACTGATCCGTATGTGTGTGTGCGCGTCTGCCTACATGTGTGTGTGTGTGTGTGTGTGTGTGTGCGCGCGTGCGTGTGTGTGTGTGTTTGTGGGTGTGTGCGAGTAAGCGTGCCGAGGAACCCCTCCCGGAATAAAAAACACACACATGTTCCTGAGGAGACTGTCAGAGGAACTAAGATAGATTACACATGCTGCACTGGCGGATTCTCACTTTGAAAAATGATATCGGCTGTGGTCTCCCAGATAAAAATAATCCGGTGAGGAGGACACGAGAGGCAGCCACGGGTGGAGGGATTCTGACCTAATCCCGCCAGCATCTCCCAACTCTCTGCTGCCTTGTTTGGAAGAGCTGTTTTTTGGTGGGTTAATGCTGTCAAATGTACCCTGCCGTAAACATATTTAACTAAATAATGAAAATTTATATAATATTTATATGAATCATGATTTGATGAAAATACAGTAGGCCTACTAAATGTAATTACGTTACCAATTTAAGGTGTTGTGACTTAGACACTTTTATCCAATGTGACTTCATTAAACAGCCTCTTATTCACCCTATCCTCAAGAATATCCTTTCTCCAAATTCAGACTAATTATATACATCTAATTTGAAAAGCAGATATAAAAAAATAGAATATCGATATGATAGAAATAACTAAGATGAGCCTACACCAAGGACAGGCTCTTTGAGACTTAAACATTCCCTGTCTTCCTCCGGGTGAATTGAGATGCATGGGATGCATAGCCTCAGCACCTGGGGGGTTCATTGATGTATTAAACATTATCCTGGTCTCCAAATACAAAATCTAAATCAATTAATCCACTGTATCTTGATTGACACAGGAAGGCAAATACATCTTATCGCTGGTAGAAAGTCGTGCGACAGCCCAACGTGTAGTACAACCAGGCAACACTGAAATAATGATTTCAAACACAGATTTGCAGTTGCAGTACATCAGACATAAATTCTATTTAAAAGTGATTTCCCTAAAAGCTTGGCTCTGTGTTTCTCTCTCCGCCTCCCTCTTCTTTTTCTCCATTAATTTGTACTACCGATGCATGAGCGGAAACATTTGGGGCATTTGCTTTCTTTGGATTCCAAACAAAACGTGTGGTGTGTTTTATTGTTTTGGGCTAGAGACACAAGGATTCCCTGGCAGGGCCTCTGAGCCTGGCCTACGGGGGCGACCATGGGCTGTGTTCTACTTCATGCGGCTGTGCCGGCCTCCAACCACATTTGGCGGGAACCAAACTAAAGAGCAGCAGCGGCAGACAGTTTGTAGTAAAGGTCCACAGTCACAGAGGCAGAATGGCAGACTGTAGCTGTGGGCCCCTACGCTTTTAGTATTCATGGCTGCTGTGGTGTGCCATCCCCAGCCTTTCCAGAAAGCTGGGACTTCACAAGCAGATGTTCAATTAGCGGGGAATGAGGAAATGAGTGATTTGATCAGGCGGAATCTGAAGTGACATTCAAGCACAATATCTATATATGTGTATGAAACGTGCATTCGGTAACTACACTAGTTATATCATTGGGAGTGTCAGGGATGGCATTTCCGTTTCCCCGGAATGTCCTATCAACTTTATTAATACACCTGTTGCCACGCCTACGATTAATTTGGGTCTGTATAAAAAAGAAGCCCAGAGACGCTTATTATACTCTGCTAAAGAAACGGAAGAGCATGCGCCACAAAGGGCACCGTGGAAACATAGCAAAGGGCTCTGGGTACGCTAAATGAATACAAAGTCGGCAGCCATACCTCCTGAGGTTTTCAGCTCTCTCCCTCTCCGTCTCTCTCTCTCTCTCGCACTCTCTCTCTTGTGCTTTCTCTCGCTCTATCCCTTCCACTCTCTCGCTCTCTCTCTCTCGCTCTTTCCTTAATAAGTGTGGTAGCACAGATGGGGCCATAAATGTGGAGGACTTCAGCAGACATCTCTGGGTTTACGTGACGGCCATACTTAGTCGCTCTGACCATGCATAAAGAAGGACATAACGAGCAGCAGGGCTTGCAGTGTTGCTGCTCGAGGCTTTCTACATTTTCAGCTTGGCCCCATGGGTGAGAAGCACAGGTTTCACCCCAAGACTACATTCGATAATTATGGGCCCTTTTTGTTAGCTTACTCTGTTTAATCAGCGTGGATGAATGACAGTTGAGCTTAATGTACGTTAACTACACATAAAAAAAATGAATTAGTTTTGAATTGTCTTTTTACTTTGAAAGTAAGTGGATGTTTAAATATTGGCAACCACGTTCCTTAGAGCTCCTTTAAGGTTTGCATATGGTCGGCCCTATGTAAAGAAACCATGACATCCATTTTTGCCCTGTGAAAGAGTTGAAAAGATCTTGATGCGGTTCTGCAACCTACTCGACTCCTGATGTGGTCGGTGGGAGCCAGACGCAGCAGCGCTGTTGACTATCAACGTGATGATGCCGTGCTGTGGACAAGAAACACAACACAGCCGGCACTGGAGACGGTCGTCCAGGGAGTCGGATCCATAACGTACTCTTCCTGGAGCAACGTCTAGCCTGACTTTTTCTTTTTTCCCCCCAAACCTGGGGATACATCTCTTTTGATTAGAAATGAAAACGTCCCTCCCCTAGAACCGATCCCCTAGAGTCTATTGAAGCCGGCTGCAGGGCAGTTTCTTATTTTCATTTTATTGGCCTTCTGCGGGAGGAATTCCTGGCATGTTAAAAGTGTTATTAAGGTCACAGGGCTGCCTGATCGGTGGGGTGGATTCGATAGAGTCTCGGGATACACAAACAGGTGTTCAGAGAGTTTAACCTTGAGCCCTGAGGACGAAACCCAAGTGAATTAATCTGTCTTATTTGATCTTCAACACAAAAATTGGCTAGACGTGTGTCATCCACGAGGGAAGACGGTTATAAAGGCTGTAATGGCTTGTCGAAGATCTTCAGTATTCATGGACTCTGAGAAGCAACCCAAAGCCGTGCTTGCCAACTGAATAAAGAATGAAGTCTGGAACGTGCAGAAGTTTAACTTGCAATTAGTTTTTGTCCAAAATCCTGGGTTTCAAATCCTTAGGTGGTGTGTTATTGGTGTTTAGGGAACCACAACACAGTTCAACCGCACACCTGCTCATTCACAAGATTAAAGTTGTTTTTCTGACAGCTAGACCTATTGCCTTATCAAATCTCGATTTGAATGGCTCATGAAGTTGTTTAAGATTTAAGAAATATAAGATCACTTTAGCCAGATACTTTCCTGTGATACATCGAGCAAGATTGTGAGTGATTCACACTGTGCTTGGCCTGCACGTTTTAAGAATGAGAGCTCTTCTGTCTTCCTGGCCCTTGGTTCATAATCTCTGAACTCCTCAGTTCGGCAAATGTGCTGTAGAACGTTTAGGTCAAATGACCCCTGACCATGTATAGACACTCTATGGGCATAGGTGTCGATTACGGGGGGGACGGGGGGGAACTTGTCCCCCCCACTATTTGAAATATGAATTTTGTCCCCACCACTTTTAAAAATGTGCAAACCAATTGCGACTGAAAAAATCCCCACATACTCAACCGAAATCGTCGAGTCTAAAATCATGCGATAGGCGCGCACGAAGACATCATTTATTAGATAGGCCTACCTAATAAACCGTTGGAACACACAAGACCGGAACCCATAGCGACGCCGGTAAACAAACCCCGACTCTCGAGAAGCCCAATCCCTATGAGCTCCCCGCGCTACGGCCATCCGGAGGCGCACAGAGCTTTTGGCCGTGATATTATACAGCAGGGGTAGGCAATTAAAATCCTAATGGGTCCAGTTTCAAAAAAAATCCTCAAGCTTGGGTCCGGGGGTCTATCACACATTTTTTATGACCGTTGTTTTCACTGATATAGGACTGCATGTGTTTTATGTACCAACAGTCAAGGTGTGCATTATGATTCAGAGGCATATTTAGCCAATATAAGTACTTAAGGCGCTAGTAGTATCAGTGTCTGTTTGGTCAACAACTGACTATCCGCCACCGTCTCGGAGCAGATCAGGCACACAGGCTTAGAGCTGCATGCAGGCAGAATGAACACTCCTCTTTAAAAGCTCTGTTCTCACAATCTACCTTTCTCTTCTTAGAGCACGCCATCTTTCTCTTGAACTGCAATGAAGCTTTCTCTCTCAACTGAAGGCACTCTTTTCTTCTGTCAATTTTGCCGCGCTTGCGTGCACCAGTCGCACAGCTCGCAGGGCAGGCTATCATCTGATTGACTACTGGCATTATAAGGTTTAAACAAAAACATAGCCTACCATAAAGTTATAGTTAATTTAATGTATTTAACGGGTTTATAAAAGTCACCCAAACATTAGTTGTTAAAATCTCTTGGTCAAAATTATATATACCCGTATTGGTCCGAATATAAGACGACCCTGATTATAAGACGACCCCCCGTTTTTCAACACAAACATTTAGAAAAAAAGATTTGCAGACCAGATTTGCAGAACAAAGAACAGTGAATTAAACACTTGTTATATCAATGACAATAATAATAATGCCAGTAAAGGCCACGGCACTTTCAAGGCAAAATATGTACGTATGATTCAAAATTAATATCAAGCAACATTGGGAACATTTTTAAATAACATAGAAAAATACAGGCCACATATTTAACTAAACTTAACCAAAATTCGCCAAACCTCTCCTCCGATCTCTGTCTATCGCTCACACACGTCCTCTGCCCCGCTGTGTTTGCTCTCGCTGTCATCGCTCCCCAGCTGCTCCGCTTCCACCGGCTCCGCCCAAAGCGCGTTTTCTCTGACGTTTTCAAAAACTCTCCGGTCAACCTCACTGAAACGGCCACTTTGAGGACCACGGTAGGATTTGCGCTGACTGTTGACGTCTTTGAGACGTTATTTTGGTGCTCGCCATCTTCTTACGTTACACTCCGTGACCCCAAACATCTTGGCAGCTTGGCAGTTGTTACTTGACTCTGCCTTATTGACGACCATTATTTTCAAATTGGCATCATAGCTCCTCCGCTGTTGTTGATTAACCTGACCCACTTTTGAGCCACTTGTCTCTAATGGTCAGCCTGTCTTTAAACACCGGTAACGGTCTGGTTGTTAAGGACGCTGGACTACTTCTTCCCGGAACCAATTTCTGGCGCAACCTGCGGCCGCGAATGTGTATTGACATTTAAAGGGAGAGGCGAAGAAGAGAAACTGCGCTCTGAATACTAGACCCCGAATATAAGACTACCCGACTTTTTCGGACCTATTTCGATTGGAAAAAAGGTCGTCTTATATTTGGACCAATACGTATATAAAAAAAAATCGCATTATTAATATTATTGTTGCAATTGTGTCTCGGTCCGGAGAGGACGTCAGTTGGGTCCGGACCCGGACCGCGGTCCGCCTATTGCCGACCCCCGTTATACAGTATATACTATTATATTATATTATATACTATTATATATAGAGCACCAAGAGTCGCAAACGGCAACAATAACTTTCCCCTCCATGCTGCAGTTCACCCCGGACTGCACTGCACTGAGTTTGACGGTTGAACACTGATTGGCTGTTACGTTACACATGTCACTCAGTGGCCAAGCTGTTGAACGCTGATTGGCTGTCATCACGCGAAATTCGTGTCAAAGTTGAAATATTTCAACTTGAGCGAATTTGTCGCGCCACAAATCCTTGTGAACGCGCTCGCCTGTGCACGGCGAAAGTGTGGCGCGACAAATAAAAAAAAATTGCCCGATACGCGTCTATACGTTCACTTTGTATGGGATCTTGTCGCCCCGCTGCATTTGGTGTGAACGCACGGAAGAAGTGTCAAGACAGACAGCCAAAATTGACATTTTTATTCAGAAAATAGCCGGTCCTTTTGCTTCCTATAAAAAGCATGTTTGTGACACTGGATAACGATATGGATACATAATCTAGCCTGCATGTGGAGGGCCACATAAGGTAAGAAATTGGTTTACGTAAACTTTGCTGCTGGTTCTGTTTGCTCGTGATGACCTGGCCAAAGGTTACCCACGGTCCTAAGTGATTGTGATCTGATTCTGGTTGGTGCTCCAGCTAGTATGCATTGTAAGATTGCAGCTAGTAGCAGCTACACACGGTGCGATTGCTATGCCAATGTGGTTATAGTTGTTTTGTCTGATTGAGATATGTGACGACTTGGAGCCTGGTAGGCCTATCCTGACATAAATATGTTCTCGCATAACCTGTGTGATTATCCTGAACTTTAGGGGATTTTATTTGCGGGCAATTTGCTTATGAGGTTGTAACGAGAGAAGTCTACATTGGTCCTTCGCAAGTGTTTACTGGTGGTCAGGATTTGGCAGATGCAATTCTCCTCTGGGCGCCTGTTTTTTTCTTCTTTTTTTAATGCAGCATAACATATGCTACCAGCAGCCCTTGCTCGTCTTCAAAAGGCTAATGCTCAGTACCTCGTTTCATTTCGTACCCCCTTTACAGTCTGGCATTGTTTGTCTGGTAAACTTTGTTGATGTCAAGACAAGTGTTAAATTGCCAACACTGTTCTTTGTCCTGTGTGTATTAGTATTAGGCCTACATATCCCGAGCCAATACCCTGGTGTTTCCAACGCCGTTTTGCAAAACAAGCCAAAACACAAACTGTGGTTTTCAACTTTTATTGTTCGAATAGGATTTTCAACACCTGACAATACACTTTAGACTGAGCATATTGTAATGCAGCGTTGAATGGATGAATAGCTTACATAAGGGTACCCACCACTTTTCAAACCACACTCAAGCTTATGGTTATTGTCCCCACCACTTCTAAAAACAAACTGACGCCCTTGTCTATGGGCCCTATCTTGATACGGCGCAATTTACTTTCTACACTGACGCATGTGTCGTTGCTAGTTTGCAACTGGCGCGTTCTTTTCCCTCCACCGCCACGCGTCAGTAAATTAGGGAATGATCTTGCGCCCAAAGTTGCGGTCCGGCGAAAGGAGGAGGCGTGTTCTGGCGCAAACGTTCCCTGGTGCTATTTTGCAGTTTCAGAAAACAATTGTGCCACAAACCAGGAAAAACCTGGTTTAAAGTCAGTGGCGTGTTGTTCAGATTCTATTTTAATGGTGCATGCATAATGTTTGCTTGTGCATCTCGCGCTTACACTTTGCTTCTCTCATCTACCTAGCCACACATTCTTGGTAAATTATTTGGGAAAGAACAGCTGTTACAGCGGTAATAAGTACTTTTAAATCAATGCATCTGCAAAAAACGTACAGCAAACACATATTTTCTTGACACAGACATTGTGTACAAGCCCATAACTTTTAGGATTGATGATTATTTGATCGTGAGAAAACATTGTTTTACCTCAAGTGATTGTGAAAAAGAATGAATGAATGCAGGCGCACGTGTTTGTATGTGTAAAATAATTAATGAAAGCGGGCACGCATGCGTGCGTCCATCTGTTTAAACACAAGCAAACTAAACACGCAACGCAAAATCCAGTCCATGGCAATGTATATTAACGGGGGGACACATGCATATTAGGAACACAAGTCGACAACTATAATGCATACAATAGTGGTAAGAAACAATGTTTGTTAATGTATTGCGTATATCATTAAATAGAACCACAGTTACTGAATATCATATACTGTATGTGTTAAGTTTTCTTTGCCGAAATTTATTTGAGGACTCAGTGTTTTTGAAGTTGTGGAAGAAAACGCTATTCCATTCGTGAATTAGGCCATATTATTTGGCCATAAACTGAGCCATTTGAAGTTTGATATTCATGTGGTCATGCATCTGTCTCAACGGAGACTGCAAACGCGCTGTTTAAATATCAACTCGTCAGATTCAAATGCGCTCATGGCTCTTCAAGGGGATGGGAGATGGCACTCGCATTGGTTTATTGCACGTTACGCCCAAACCACACCTACGGGTAATTAGGCTACTTCAGACCAACCCTTTTTAGATTTGCACCGGGCGCAAGAGTCATTTAGGCGCCGGTAAAATAGCAACATCGCCATAGAACCGCCCACAAAGCTACTTGCGCTTGGCGCTTCTCACTTGCGTTTCAGACCGTTAAAATAGGGCCCACTGTGTTCTGATTGGTCACATTTACGAACTCCTTGAACTCTAAGTATTTTTCTTCCATTTCGTATTCTAAAATAAAAGAAGGGGAATTAGAGAAATAACTAGTTAAATGCATATTGAATAGCATGGTATGAAATAATAGTTTGGTATGAAAAAGGAACATTGAAGGAGGTTTTTAGCCTATGCGATCTGCATATTTCTACGCTTGAAAACACTTAGTCTTGCAAAGCCCTTCCAATCTGAAAGTCATGATTGCTCTCTCCCTCTGGAAAAAGATCTACGACAAATGCATCTAATTATTGTTGATTCTTAGAACGGGAGACCGCATTCCCTCCACAGCATATTTTGTCACTTTTGAATACAGTACATGTCCTTAATGGGGGAGGCGGGGGCAGCCAGAGAACAAACAAGCAAACAAACAAATAAACCAAGAAACACACAAGGCGATTTCTTTGTCAGTCTATTGGGAATTGTCCCTGATTGACGGTCCATGCTGGAGTCCACCTGTGGCTTTGTGACTGATTGTTGAACACTGCTGGGTGTATTTATGCCTGACTGTGATTGCTTGTTTCACCAGTATACTTTGTATTTTACAAAATATATTTTATATGTATTCGGAGAACATCTGTAGACACTTCAAAGCTATCCCTCGCAAGTTCCGTAGAAAGGAGAATGACAACAATAAAACAATTTAATTAGAAACCAAACTTTGCGCTTATTTGGGAATTAACTAGACAACAGAATCTAAGCTACTGTCAAGTGTCTATTGAACTTTGACACCGAACATTTTTGAAGCGGCAATCCTAAATTACTTGAAAATTGCTTGCAATTCCTTGTTTGACACGTCGACATTTGACAATAACATAAATTTCTTGCAGGCAATTCCACCACCTTTGGTTTGCTGTTCAAATTCACTTTTTTTATAAATACTTTACATTGGCAGTCTATATATTGAGGTAGTATTGCAAATGTCTTAATGTCTCCACTGCGGAAATAATAAATGCTCCCCCTAACAATATGGAGCTCTTTGTGTATCGACTACCAGCAAGACCTGCCACACAACGGAATAACTGTACCACACGGAGTTGAACACTCTTCTGGGGAAACGGGTGTTTTTTGAGGGCATCCTGTCCTCCAAATCCTGCATCAACTCACACAGACACACAGGTGTGTCCGTGTGAGTTCCCATGTGTACGTGAGTGCATGAATCCGTGTGCGTGTTGTGTATTTCTGGGAAGCGAGGGCCAGTATCATCCTGTCGAACCTGATCTGCAGCCTGCTAGTGACATATTGAAAAGCTGTTATTCATTTCTTTCTTTATATATTTCTGTTTTCCGGAGGGGGTAAACCGCGTGGCGCTCGCAGGCTCATCAGCCAGACGTGCGCTGCTCTCTCAGCTGCTTTGATACCGCTGATGTCATCGAAACCCCAGTCCCCGCAGGGTTGTCTGGGGTAGATAAGACATCCCCCCCCCCCTCCCATCCCCCTCTCCTCCCTCTCCACCCTCCCCTCCAACTGGCCCACTGCAGCTATGAAGATGGATTACCCAGCCAGTGACAAAGTCCCCCCCCCCCCCCCAACACCCTTTCCCCGTCCCTGATCCCCCTCCTCGCCTCTCCCCCGTCCTGCGAAAGCCACTGCAGAGCACTAAAGCAATTAGGGCTATTCATCTTCCATAGCGAAACCGCGGACAAAGTGCGTATGTGCTGATCGACTTTTTCTCGTCCCGTTTTTTATTTTTTGAGACCGTTTGGTAAACTCGACTCATCGGTGGAACCAAACGAGGTAGAGCAGATGTCAGGCCCCCACCAACCCCCCTACCCACCAGGCACCTCGCACACACTTGTGCAAAACAGTGTAAATAAATAATGTGATTACGAACGACTCTGTGACGGAAGGTGCTTACTTGGTCTGGTTACGCTGCTCATGTGTAAAAGGGCCAGCACGGAGCTGGCGATGTCATCCGTTTATGCCCTGTCGTCTATGGCAGGGCTACTTTGAAATACTGTGACCATAGTTTTGGTCGTAGGACCGTGAGACATAAGGGCTGATTGAGTGATTTAGTGCAGTGAATGGAAGACTTTTATTGTGAAATGATCGGTTTATCAGCATGTTGTAGAATTCTGGGCATTCCACCATTCTAGAATGTAGACATGGGATTTGTTGGCTGCCAGGCAGAAAGCTTGACCAACGCACGGCTTCACTCCAGCCCTGGGGATGATTTTCATTTAATTAGCAGCAATGCAGCCAGCAGCATTCCAGGTGGGTTAGGGCCAAATATATGTAATTAATACGGCTGTAATGTATCGCTGGAACGACAAATGGCCCATTAGCATGAGAGATGTTGTTTAAGAAAGCTAGGGGTAAGAGATCCAGGTGGGGATAATTTACACTGAACCGTTCCAGCTCTACAATAGCACACCGCCCCAAAGGGACACGTAAGCAGCAGGCATTCACAAATTTACATTCGCCACGGACATTGGTATTTCATCTCATCACTCAATAGAAATAAAGAGCGCAGCCGTTACGGCAAAATATAACATAAACAGACCAAGGTGGAGTCCAAAGAAGTCCATGCCAGACCCAGGCTTGATCTCTGATGGAGGAGACAGAGGACAGGTGAAGGGCATCCCAACTGAAGGGAAATGCAAATGGCCTCCCTCCACTTTGTTTGACAAGCAACAACACCGCTTTGTGTAATATGCAAAGCCTGCCGAGACACTGGGCACACACGTCTTGCTGTAACGGTCCTGCCTCACCGGTGACACCTAATGGGTGACCCCTGTCCGCATCAGAGCTGTTCGGCCATTCACTCTCGCATAATGCAAACATGTGCGTGTAAGCCACATGCTGACACGCAAGCAGATACACTCCAGACACAAACACATACACATACATTGATATCACACACACACACACACACCAAAATACACATGCACACACGCTCGCACGCACACTCGCTCGCTTGCTCGCGCACACACACACACACACGCACGCACGCACGCACGCACGCACGCACGCACGCACGCACGCACGCACGCACGCACGCACGCACGCACGCACGCACACACACACACACACACACACACACACACACACACACACACACACACACACACACACACACACACACACACACAATCCACATGCAGTGACCCATCCGCCCTGCAGAGATGAAACAGTTCTCAATTATAAACTGGGCTGCTTCCAGCTCCCTGTCCTATTGGTCACTACTAAAGTATGCATAACATGAGACCAGGTGCATACGCATCCATGACATGTCCAATATACAGTTTCAGGGAAAAGTTCCAAGGCCGATGATAATCCAAAAGTCCTTATCCACATGCTCATAAAAAACCTACCACTCATCTTCCGCCATCCTCATAACAGAAACACGAGTACGCTAGAAGGGCTATATGGCAATTTATGCTAGGGAAAGCTACTGAATACAGATGTACTTGTAGTCCCCGGTTACCTGTTACTCTCCCGGAGCGGCTCGGCAGTCTTCTTCCAGGAGATGATACCCCAAGGAGACATCTTTGGCTTGCACTCGATGAGCACGTCTCCCCCCTCCTTCACCAGCGTCTGGCTCCTCACCGGGGTCGAGCCGAAGTCCGGAGCAACGGCTGGAACGAGATCACGGCAGGAGTGAGAAAGGGGTTCTCGTTCTTCCACTATCACATCCATTATTTCTATCTTTCTACCATTCTTTCTTTCTCTGTCTGTCTATTTGTCTGTCGGTCTGTCTGTGTCTTTTCCTTACCTGTCTGTTGGTCTTTCTTTATGTCTGTCTCTCTGTTTTCCTGTCTATCTTTATTTTTCTTCGTTCTCTCTTTACAATCTACCCTTTTTTAGGGATCCATATATAGATATTTAGCACATACACCACACATACAAGACCGTGCAGCTTAAGAGATAACATATTAAATAATGATATGTTGTTGTGTGTGTGTGTGTGTGTGTTTGCAGATGTTTTTGTGTTTGTATGTGCCGGTGTGTGTGTGTGCGTTTGCATGCGTGTGCATGTGTTTCATGTGTGCCGGTGTGTGTGGTTGTGTGCGTGTTTGCATATGTGTGTGTGTGTGTGTGGGGGGGGGGTGTGTGTGTGTGTTTGTGTGTGTGTGCATATGTGTGAATACGATGCTTAGTCTAAGTGGCAAAGGGAGAACGTTGCCTGGCACTCTCTTAATGAACACATATCATTCAGCCCGCAGTAAAGCAAGTGAGGAAAGATGTCTTTTGCTCTAGTGTTTCCTTGACGATCCACTCCACCTTATTATTCCTCAACGCTATTAAACAAAACACCACACAATGCATCGAGAGCAGGCCACTGTTCCCTATCGGGAAATAGCACCTCGTAACGTATTTCAGACGCATGGATGGTTGCTAACCATTACCGGTTTCCGCCACTTAGGCCATGCAGCGTAGTGCTAGTAAGCTCTTAAGCTTGATTCCAATCAGTGGTACTCCAATGGGGAGGTGACCGTGGAGTTATCAGCAGCAGCACTAAAGTAAAGACGGAAGGCCTTAAGAAGGAGCCTGATGAGGCCAAGCCCGTTAGAGTAGATCAGCTGGGACTCCACTTCCCAGTGAACCCGGGACATTCATCTTATAATTAATGTTTTTCAATTAGGGTCCAATGAAGAGGTGGGCCAAGGACCGCTCCCCGGCTGCACCACGGAGCAAGACTTTTTACACCTAATATATAGACACACACACACACACACACACACACACACACACACACACACACACACACACACACACACACACACACACACACACACACACACACACACACACACACACACACACACACACACACACACAAGCTAACACGTCTTCATACATACACACACACATCCACACACACCAGCTCACAAAAACACATGCCCATACCAGCTAACACACACACACACACACACACACACACACACACACACACACACACACACACACACACACACACACACACACACACACACACACACACACACACACACACACACACACACACACACACACACACACACACTAACACACACACATGCTAACAGCTCACGTTGAGTCACAGGCGATCGCTGGCTCATCCATTCACCCTCTCACTAACTTGTTCACTCACTCCCGTGGTCACTCCGTCACTTGCTTGCTCCCTCAACAACTCATTGATGTAGGTGGGCACACACACACGTGCACATAAACATGCAAACACTAGCACATCCGGGACGCACACACAGACGCACACACATCTTACCTATGACTCGGAGCTCTGCGTTGGAGTAGACCTCGCCGTGCTTGTTTCCTGCCACGCACTGGTACATCCCCACGTCAGCCAGGGTCAGCCGGCTGATGGACAGGGCTCCGTTGGCTACCTGCACGCGCTCCTGGGAACACGCACACACACACACACACAGACACACACACACACACACACACGTACACACGCACACACACACACACGTACACACGCACACACACACACACACACACACGTACACATGCGCACGCGCGCGCACACACACGGACAGGGACACGCACACACACACACACACACACACACACACACACACACACACACACACACACACACACACACACACACACACACACACACACACAGACACACTCACACACACACACACACGTACACACGCACACACAAGGACAGGGACACGCACACACACACACACACACACACACACAGGGACCCACACACCCACACAAACACACAAGCACGCACACACTCACACAAATGGAAACACACACACAAAGACACATCTTTAATAGGCCTCCCTCGTTCCCAATACACACTGCTCATCTGCATAGCAGCAGACGGTCAGTGTGCCGCTGAATTACAGGCTGGAGGTGACAGACGCGGCCATAAATCTAGGTTTTTCATCACTAATGGAGGAAGAGGCTAGGCCAGGGTTGGAGGCAGACGCGTGAGGAAAATGACCCTAATCAATCTGCATGTTTATGAGAGTGAAATAAAAACCCCTGCCCTATTTTTTATCTGCGAGCGCGCCGCGGGGCCCGCCCAACCCCTGCAGCAGGTCCCCGGTAGAAGGGGCCGGCGGGGTGGGGAGAGAGGGGACGTAACACCTGAGCTACATGGCATTGGGAAAATTGCTTTTCTGATAGGCATGCCCCTATACATACCAAGTGCTGCTGGCTCGCACTATACGTGCGTGCTCTTTAGCTCCGCTTCGGCGGGTTCTGAATGGGGGTCTTCTATGTCTTCTCAGGTGTCAACAGGGACCCACATATAAGGAAACAGGTGGGGGGGCCTAATGAACTAGAAGGAATCAGGGCTCATCACTTTCTCCTCCTCAGCCCCCATATGCTAACGTGTAATGGCGTTATTAAAAACACCTTGAGTCGCTGTATTTACTTCACGGTGGAGTGGCTTGCGGGGTTCGCCACGTCGCCTTCTCTCAGCCCATCAACCTTTAGTGTGTGTGTGTGTGTGTGTGTGTGTGTGTGTGTGTGTTTCTGTGTTTTGTACGTGCGTGGGTCCCTGCCCTTAATGTCATTAGAGCAGGTTTCCATGGAGGTGCCAGAGCAGCTCTGCAAACGCCAGTCACCGGGGATTTGCGGCACTGTCATGTGAAAAGAAAGCCGGCCGCTGACGATCACCAGCTAATCCTGTGCGTGTTTGAGCAGGTCTTGCCGCCATCAGCGAGGTGGGCGTTGGACGGGATGTTGAAGGGGCAAACATTCCTGCTGGCAAGGCCAGCAAATTGGTGGCATACATCAGTCGGCGCATGGAAAGTGCTCCAGTTTACGGCCCGCTATTAATTAAGCGTGACGTTCCTCTCAAATCAGCAGTTTTCATGCGGGGGACCTCAGGGTACCATCTGTACGCCTTATGCCAGCCCAAAGTGATTGGCAATGTCATGCGCCCGCTACTCAGGGTTACTACGTTTGATGAAGTGCAGCATAAACAAATGCAACAAGAGATAACATTAATGCATGGCTGTTAGCTACGCCCTTTGGAGTGGCGGCTTCAGTCCTCGGGGAGCGACGTCGCAGTCAACAAAAGGTGGAGAGGTGTTAGTGACGCAGACGCTGTGTTCACTCGGCAAGGTAGATGGATAAATATAGTGGTTGTAGCTGAGGGGAATTGTTTTTAAAGGTTTGTAATTATTATTTGTTTTCAGTCTTAACAGACGTTACTTTATAATAGCACAGGGCTATGTTACATGGTGCGTATTCATTTGATGTGCTTGGAACATTACAACAACAATCAAGCAATCAAGCGAACAATCAAACTAGCTGCTGATGGACTTGATTGCTTGATTACGTTTTCTGTTTTCTGGCGGGATCTGAATTGATGGACTCCAAATTTCTACCATTCCATATTTTATTGCCCGAAAAAAGCTGCGTGTCCCCATCGCCTCACGCTCCACTTAACGGACTAAATCCTGTTTCACGCTGGAGTTTCTCTTCAATTGCACGCCTAATCCATCCTGCAGCCATTGCCAATAAAGATACATTCGCTTCGGAGTGTGGAGTGAGGCTTTCGCCTAGCAGAATCTCAACTACAGATCAAGAACACTGGAAATACCATGAGTGCATTCGGCTAAGTGTTGACATTGTCAGGCACGGACTAACACAATAAATGGCTTTCACTTGAACCGATTCGATTCAAGAGGACACAGCTGAGGCCTCTATACAAAAAAACGTCTTAGTGGAAATGCCATGATCTGAGCTAGCTCTGCTCCCATGAGCTAATTGGGTCCAGACCTCAAGCAGCTCTTAAGGCCGGAATGCTACACGGCATATCAACTGCCCTTCCACTTCCAGAAATGTTATTACTTTTGGTTTTTGGTTTTTATACAGTCATGTGAATGCACTAATGTGTGTTTTCAAAGTTATGGAACTACATCTTGCGTACTTTCTGCCTATGTACAGATCAAGGTGCATTTCATCTCACAGCTCTCTCAGATTCAGCAGTCCTAGTATGATATAGCAGAACTCCTGGGGTCACGAAGCCTGGGATGGAAACCAAAAACTGGAAGGGGCAGAGATTCCTGTTTTGTTACGGATATACAGAATTATAATAAGTGTATTTCTATTGTGCTCAGTCTACACAGTGTTTGAAACAGCAACAGACACTCTTCTACAGTTTACTAGTGCTGGTGTGTTTGTGTTTGCCATTTAAGGTACAAACATACAGATCCCGGCCTCCGACTACATAATTGGCCAAAACAGATATGACGCGAACCAAAGTGAAAGCCCTGTTTACTCAGATTCCAGCAGACTTTACATCTAAATATGGTAGTTTATTAATTACCTTGGGGTTATTTAGTTGTTGTAATATGAAGGAGCAAAAATGACAGCGAACTATCTGACAAGCACTGAATTGCAGATCAGACAGAACTCACTGCAGGTATGCATTGAGTCAATCTCAAGGTGAAAAAAACAACAAACAAATGGACAAAATCAGCCCAAGCCGGTTGTTCCCCAGTGAACAACAATCAGAAAGGCCTAGATTGATTTCCTGTAATGAACAATGCCACACCCCCTTCTCCTTATGTCCCTAGCTTACTGCCCTTTCCCTTTCCCACTGATTAAGCAGCTGTGGTTAACTACGGCATTTCAAACAACGTAACACCTTTGCTGATTAAGTCATTCAGCCATGTATTCTGGATTTCAACCTTTTTGTTGTGATCGTTTGTCTAAAAAAATACTTAATGTGTCGCCGCTGCGGGTGACCTTGTATGGCACTCTAGGGGAGACGTTTTCAATCCAGTATGGGGGGTGTGGGCTTGGACTCCATGTGGGCACGATGGAGGTATGTTGTGGATAGGTAGATTCAATGTTTACATCATGTGTATATGATGGGGATAGAAGTAGATACAGTGTCAATACGATCTGGAAACTACGGCCCTGTTTACACGGGAAAACGCAGATATTTCCACGTGGTTTGGCCTCTCATTTACACGAAAAACCCTGTTTTTTAATCACAGAAAACGATTGTTTCTAAAAAAATCCGGCTAAAGTGGAGATTTCTGATAACGCTGGTTATGTGTTGTCGTGTCAACTGGGAGAAACTGGGTTTTAGGTTCTCAAGCGTCACATTATGCGACAGAAAATGCTTAACGTCATGTGAGCGCCCACTGTCTGTGCACACGAACGAACTTCGCGCCATATAGGGGGATTATTTGTTTATCAACACGGCGGATGCGCCCGCAACATGATCGCAAAAAGAAAATTTGTTTGACCGGTTGCCATGGTTATCTCTGTGTGGTTAATTTGCAGTTGCAGTGTTAATTAGCGATGTTTTCAGCTTACTGTTACA
Source organism: Gadus macrocephalus (assembly GCF_031168955.1). NCBI lineage: Eukaryota > Metazoa > Chordata > Actinopteri > Gadiformes > Gadidae > Gadus > Gadus macrocephalus. The sequence goes on along the minus strand of NC_082394.1, from coordinate 18,753,090 downwards.
TTAAACTGTAATCAGAAAACGCGGTTATATGCTATAGACCCTATAGTATCTGTGGTATAAAGGCTGGTACGAATTTCAAATTATAAATATGTACACTTTATGTTGAAAGTATATACTGTCGCGATTCCCATTGAATCGAATGGCGCGTTGATTGTTCTTCAAAACGAGAGCCGGTAAATTGTGAAAAATGAATTAAACTGTTATTTTGAAAGGAACAGGAAGTCGCTCGTGTTATTCGTTGTTGTTGATTCAGAGGATTCTGATTGGCTTGCGTGGCTTTATCCTTCCCCTACACTGCCGCCCATAGGTTTGTCAGAGTTATAATGGCGCTCAACGGCGTATTTATGCGGGTTGATGTAAAGGACAACTTTTTTGAAAACGATGTTGTGTGCACAATGTTATTTTTTAAAACGGAGGGGGGGAAATATTTGTTTCTCTAAATACCCTGCTATGTATAAACGTGGCCTTAGTGTGTGTAAAGGATACATGATGTGGATATGATGGGGATAGAAATAGATACATTCTCAATACTAGCACCTCAAGTGCTTACATTGTGTACAATGTAGATTGTATATGGCGGTTAAATTGTAAATAACGTGTGGGTATCACATGTATAATCAGGATACAATATGGAAACGATGAGAAGATAATGTTTTTACAATGTGTTGGATGTCTGAGGAATAACATTGTGATGTTGGGTCATTTGCAGTTTAGATAGATGTCCGAGTGTCTTTTTTTTTGACACATTTCAGCACTTCAAATATAAATGTGGTCTTTTTATAATGCCAAAATAAATAAACATAATTGGTAACAAAACAAAACAACACAATGTAATCAGAAATAAAAAATAATCAAATAAATCAAGGACAGCCAATGATTTCTCCAATTGTTTGATTATTTTGTCATGAGAAAGAAGGCCAAATGTCCCTTCATGAGAGATTCTGTGTGCAGCACAGCCCCTGGTAACAATAAAATGAGCTTTGTTCACTCCTACTACATAACATTACATCTTAGAATTGATCGATCCCCTCTGGTGTGTTTGTGGCCCTTTTTGCATAATGAAGGAAATTAACATAAAGCCTGTTTATTTATCAGGTCCAAGCTGTGCCTGAGTGCCCACCATCAATCACCTGGAAATGCCAGGAATAAAGCAGCCAATGGCGACGAAGGGGGAATATTAAATCGCGTTGCTAAAAATGTCATAATGAATACTCCCACAGAGTTCTACATTATTCGCTATTTAGTTAGTTATGAACTCGTGTGCATACCGTAATCATAATGTAGCGATCTCTCACAAGAGCGTGCCCATAATGGGAATTGTTCTTGAAGTACTGCAGTGCAGAAATTAATCCTGGCAACAGAGAGTGTGCTAGTCGTGAATCGTCCATGTGTTTTCCTCGACTTGGGTGACACAGTGTTCATAATAAGTGCTCTCTAAAAGAGTACAGCTTTTACACCCAGTTTGAGTAGCTCCTAAATCACCAGGCTTTAGAGCTGCACTAGCATGACAGATTTGGCCAGCTTACAGTTTAGCCAATTAATTGGTCGAGGCATTACAACAAACACACAGCCTAAACGTTGTTTTGTCTTGGCCTGAGTGTATCACGTTGGGGCGTTTCCTCCACATGGAACAAGCAAGTGTGTTGTGAAGTAGAATCACTACGTTGTAATTAGGAGGCATGGAAATGCTCCAATGGGCAGCAGCAGGCTTTGCCGCGACAACGCCGGGCTCCTCGTTATAATGAAGGGATCCTCGGAGCAGTGAGCGGAGGAACAATGTGTTGTGTCAGAAGCGCTGTCATCAGACTGAACACTGCAAAGCAGTGGCGGGGCGCGTTACGGCGGATTATAACACAAAAGGTGGCTCCGGGAGATGTGTCTTACCTCTGTGGGCTCCAGGTTCTCTCCGTTCTTCATCCACCTATAGGAGGGCTTGGGCTTCCCAGTCGCCTTGCACTCCCACACCAGCGAGTCGTCGATGGACTTCTGGACGTCTTGGGGTTTCTCAATGAGATGAGGTGGAGCTGTGAAGTGAAGAACGTATGTGTGGGCGTTACATTACAAAGAAAACCAATCGACGTGCAGAATCATTATATATAAGGCAGGAAATAATTGTTTCCGTTTTGTATGATTACGTCTGCTTTGCAGAGCCAGGTCATCGTCAGATTCAAGTTAAGTATCGATGTTATTCTCATTACAGCAAACTGTTCAATCTTAAGAAGTTCACAGTGCGCCAATGCACCAACAACAGATATGGTGCCTCAGACCTTAATATCTTGCCATGGCCTTTCGTCCACTCAATAGCATTTGAGTAAATAATGGTGCAATTAGACGGGAGCCAACATTGATTTCTAGTATGCCACGCAAGTAACTCAAGGCTAACTAAAGATTTAGCACACGTGAAAAAAAGAAGCACAGGGAGGAGTGGATGGATGTGAGAAGGACTTTGTCGACGTGTTGGTTCGTTGGCCATCGAGCTGCAACACTACAAGGCTGCCCTGGGAGTGATGGCGGCCTCGGTCCTCTGTCTCTCTGACTTTACCTATAATACCACACTCAAGGACTGACCTTTGCAGTGACCCCTCTGTAATTGTACATACAAATCTCCCACAAATTGGCTGCCGCTACACATCTCAGTTCCTCAGTAATGGAATACAAAGCCAGTGAACTTCCAGCACTAACTATTTATGCCTGAGGTGGATCTCCGACGTATGCTCTGTATGTATATTATTCTGTATGTATATTATTATATTATATTATTCGAGTTTGGCTAGAATAAAAAAACAATATATATATATATATATATATATATATATATATATATATATATATATACTGTATTTTTATTTGTGAGGTGGAACACAATTAAAATGACTACAAGAAAATTAATAAAGGGCAGGTAGCCGGAGAGATGTAACAAAAATAAGTAAGATGTATGGGTTTAATATCCAAAAGATAATATATTTTGTGTTTATTGTTAATGGAACTGAGCCCATTCCTAACTAAAGTCCTTAAAATATAACTATTTTCTGTATCGATACAGCAATAGCTGTTACAAAATATTACAAATGTTACAAATTTAGATTGGGCTGATATGCATCCCAATGAACCAAAAATGCTGAAATGATACTTAACAGAACAATTAAAGTCACTTACTAAATTGTAACAAAGCAGGCTGAGCAAATGTATTAACTTGGCCTTTTGCAGCACTTTCATTGGGTTAAGAACAAACACACATCTTGTTCACTAAAATGCATCTCTGTTTGTTTTTGTGTATTTGTGTGTGTGTGCATGTATGCATGTGAATGTGTGTGTGTGAGTGTGTACATGCATCTGTCAGAGAAGACAATTTCTCTGAAAGTCCATTATCCCCCCCGACCATTAACCATTAACCATCCCCTCAAAGCTGCCAAAGTCCCTCCCAGCAAGACCAGTCGGCCCTTCACTCTATAGGGGCCCTCACTCTATAGGGCCGCTGGTCGATGATTATTCTGCATCTCTCTCCTTGTCAGTCAGGGCCTTCCATGCCACTCTCTATCTCTTTCACCCTTTGGCCAATGCGTCTCTCTCTCTCTCAGCCTTTGGTTTGAACACTTCAGGTCTCACTCAGCGGTCCGGCCCGCCAAATCGAGGTGGGCAGGCCGGATCGGGATTCGCACCCCACGCAATCAGGGCCGAACGCCAAGCCCGGCTGAGGAATGGTAATGCCCTGTTATCGGCCGTATAAACGGCGCGACAGGACAGAGGTAAGTCCAGGAAGAGCTAAAGGGAGATAGTGAGATAGCTCAGCTGCCCCACGGAGCTGTGCTGGGGTTCTTTCACGAGTGAGACTCTATTAACTAGGTGACTGCTTTCTTTTCTTTTCCCTTTGCCTTTCTTTTTTAAAATGTTCTATTTTCTCAGCCAAAATATTAGATATCCACCAGCCCTTAGGCTATATATAAGAATAGTTTCAGGCTAGTCAAGTGATGAAACCTCCTTTTAGCAGGTACAATCCATGTGGGACCTAAAGGTTGCAGTATGGAGGCGGTGGACGTCAATTGTCTTGTTTAAATTCCCATTGATACACTAGTTATTTTAGGCGTTGTTGTGTACAGTATGGTTTAGTCCCTATTATCCAAGTTTAACCTCAATTTATTTATATTTTCTAAATAACATTTCTATCTTTTCTTTTACATTTTCTATCTATTTATTCACCTCTCTTTTGATAATTTGCATCACAGGACATCACCTCAAACTTCTATTAACCTTATATTTTCAAATAAAATGCCTGACTGCAGGTTTCAGGAATGTCACTAACAGGAGCAACAAATCGATGTTCGCCAATGGCTTACACCGCAGACAAATGTCTCCCGGGCGGAATTCAAAGAGAGTTCCAAAATAGATTACAGATTTTTATCACTTGGTGCACACATAGCGCCACTGAGGGAGTAGGAGGGAGAGAACGAGTGAAAGAGACAGAAAAAAAGGAAGGACAAAAAATGGCCTGAAACCAAATAAAA